>NW_027485105.1:40000-55113 GCF_050908995.1 Andrena cerasifolii | reverse complement strand
ACGAAGAGGACGACGAGGACGACGAGGACGACGAGGAGGACGAGGACGACGAGGACGACGAGGACGAAGAGGATGACGAGGACGACGAGGACGAAGAGGATGACGAGGACGAGGACGACGAGGACGACGAGGACGAGGACGACGAGGACGACGAGGACGACGAGGACGACGAGGACGACGAGGACGACGAGGACGAAGAGGATGACGAGGAGGAGGACGACGAGGACGAAGAGGACGAGGACGACGAGGAAGACGAGGGCGAGGACGCGGACGAGGGCGAGACTGAGGACGAGGACGAGGACGAGTACGAGGACGACGAGGACGACGAGGACGACGAGGACGACGAGGACGAGGACGAGCACGACGAGCACGACGAGGACGACGAGGACGAGGACGAGGACGAGCACGACGAGGACGAGGACGAGGACGAGGACGAAGAGGATGACGAGGACGACGAGGAAGACGAGGACGACGAGGACGAGGACGACGAGGACGACGAGGACGAGGACGACGAGGACGACGAGGACGACGAAGACGACGAGGACGACGAGGACGACGAGGACGAAGAGGATGACGAGGACGAGGACGACGAGGACGAAGAGGATGACGAGGACGACGAGGACGAAGAGGATGACGAGGACGACGAGGACGAAGAGGATGACGAGGACGAGGACGACGAGGACGAAGAGGATGACGAGGACGACGAGGACGAGGACGACGAGGACGAGGACGACGAGGACGACGAGGACGAGGACGACGAGGACGACGAGGACGACGAGGACGACGAGGACGAGGACAACGAGGACGACGAGGACGAGGACGACGAGGACGAAGAGGACGAAGAGGACGAGGAGGACGAGGACGACGAGGACGACGAGGACGACGAGGACGACGAGGACGAAGAGGATGACGAGGACGACGAGGACGACGAGGACGAGGACGAGGACGACGAGGACGACGAGGACGACGAGGACGACGACGACGACGAGGACGACGAGGACGACGAGGACGACGAGGACGACGAGGACGACGAGGACGACGAGGAGGACGACGAGGACGAGGAGGACGACGAGGACGAGGACGAGGACGAGGGCGAGGACGAGGACGAGGGCGAGGGCGAGGACGAGGACGACGAGGACGAGGACGACGACGAGGACGACGAGGACGACGAGGACGACGACGAGGACGACGAGGACGACGAGGACGAGAGGACAACGAGGACGAGGCACGAGGACGAGGACAGACGAGGACGGACCGACGAGGACGAAGAGGACGAAGAGGACGACGAGGACGACGAGGACGACGAGGAGGACGAGGACGACGAGGACGACGAGGACGAAGAGGATGACGAGGACGACGAGGACGAAGAGGATGACGAGGACGAGGACGACGAGGACGACGAGGACGACGAGGACGACGAGGACGACGAGGACGACGAGGACGACGAGGACGAAGAGGATGACGAGGACGAGGACGACGAGGACGAAGAGGACGAGGACGACGGGGAAGACGAGGGCGAGGACGCGGACGAGGGCGAGACTGAGGACGAGGACGAGGACGAGGACGAGGACGAGGACGAGGACGACGAGGACGACGAGGACGAGGACAACGAGGACGACGAGGACGAGGACGACGAGGACGAAGAGGACGAAGAGGACGAGGACGAGGAGGACGAGGACGACGAGGACGAGGTGAACGAGGACGACGAGGACGACGAGGACGACGAGGACGACGAGGACGACGAGGACGAAGAGGATGACGAGGACGAGGACGACGAGGACGAGGACGAGGACGACGACGACGAGGACGACGAGGACGACGACGACGACGAGGACGACGAGGACGACGAGGACGACGAGGAGGACGAGGAGGACGAGGACGACGAGGACGACGAGGACGAGGACGACGAGGACGACGAGGACGAGGACGACGAGGACGACGAGGACGACGTGGACGACGAGGACGAGGAGGACGAGGACGACGAGGACGACGAGGACGAGGACGACGAGGACGACGAGGACGACGTGGACGAGGACGACGAGGACGACGAGGACGAGGAGGACGAGGACGACGAGGACGACGAGGACGAGGACGACGAGGACGACGAGGACGACGTGGACGAGGACGGCGAGGACGAGGACGAGGACGACGAGGACGAGGACGAGGACGAGGACGACGAGGACGAGGACGAGGACGAGGACGACGAGGACGAGGACGAGGATGAGGACGAGGACGACGAGGACGAGGACGAGGACGACGAGGACGAGGACGAGGACGAGGACGACGAGGACGAGGACGAGGACGAGGACGAGGACGAGGACGAGGACGACGAGGACGAGGACGAGGACGACGAGGACGAGGACGAGGACGAGGACGAGGACGAGGACGACGAGGATGAGGACGAGGACGACGAGGACGAGGACGAGGACGACGAGGACGAGGACGACGAGGACGAGGACGAGGACGAGGACGAGGACGACGAGGACGAGGACGACGAGGACGAGGACGACGAGGACGAGGACGACGAGGACGAGGACGAGGACGACGAGGACGAGGACGAGGACGAGGACGACGAGGACGAGGACGAGGACGAGGACGACGAGGACGAGGACGAGGACGAGGACGAGGACGA
The DNA here is from genome assembly GCF_050908995.1 of Andrena cerasifolii. Lineage (NCBI taxonomy): Eukaryota > Metazoa > Arthropoda > Insecta > Hymenoptera > Andrenidae > Andrena > Andrena cerasifolii. The sequence continues at coordinate 52,481 of NW_027485105.1, read as the reverse complement.
GGACGAGGACGAGGACGAGGACGAGGACGACGACGAGGACGACGACGAGGACGAGGACGACGACGAGGACAACGAGGACGACGAGGACGACGAGGACGAGGACAACGAGGACGACGAGGACGAGGACGACGAGGACGAGGAAGACGAGGGCGAGGACGCGGACGAGGGCGAGACTGAGGACGAGGACGAGGACGAGGACGAGGACGAGGACGAGGACGAGGACGAGGACGAGGACGAGGACGAGGACGAGGACGAGTACGAGGACGACGAGGACGACGAGGACGACGAGGACGGCGAGGACGAGGACGAGCACGACGAGGACGAGGACGAGGACGAGGACGAAGAGGATGACGAGGACGACGAGGAAGACGAGGACGACGAGGACGAGGACGACGAGGACGACGAGGACGAGGACGACGAGGACGAAGAGGACGAAGAGGACGAGGACGAGGAGGACGAGGACGACGAGGACGAGGTGAACGAGGACGACGAGGACGACGAGGACGACGAGGACGACGAGGACGACGAGGACGAAGAGGATGACGAGGACGAGGACGACGAGGACGAGGACGAGGACGACGACGACGAGGACGACGAGGACGACGACGACGACGAGGACGACGAGGACGACGAGGACGACGAGGAGGACGAGGAGGACGAGGACGACGAGGACGACGAGGACGAGGAGGACGAGGACGACGAGGACGACGAGGACGAGGACGACGAGGACGACGAGGACGACGTGGACGAGGACGACGAGGACGACGAGGACGAGGAGGACGAGGACGACGAGGACGACGAGGACGAGGACGACGAGGACGACGAGGACGACGTGGACGAGGACGGCGAGGACGAGGACGAGGACGACGAGGACGAGGACGAGGACGAGGACGACGAGGACGAGGACGAGGACGAGGACGAGGACGAGGACGACGAGGACGAGGACGAGGATGAGGACGAGGACGACGAGGACGAGGACGAGGACGAGGACGAGGACGACGAGGACGAGGACGAGGACGACGAGGACGAGGACGAGGACGAGGACGAGGACGACGAGGACGAGGACGAGGACGAGGACGAGGACGACGAGGATGAGGACGAGGACGACGAGGACGAGGACGAGGACGACGAGGACGAGGACGACGAGGACGAGGACGAGGACGAGGACGAGGACGACGAGGACGAGGACGACGAGGACGAGGACGACGAGGACGAGGACGACGAGGACGAGGACGAGGACGACGAGGACGAGGACGAGGACGAGGACGACGAGACGAGGACGAGGACGAGGACGAGGACGAGGACGAGGACGAGGACGAGGACGAGGACGAGGACGACGACGAGGACGACGACGAGGACGAGGACGACGACGAGGACAACGAGGACGACGAGGACGACGAGGACGAGGACAACGAGGACGACGAGGACGAGGACGACGAGGACGAAGAGGACGAAGAGGACGACGAGGACGACGAGGACGACGAGGACGAAGAGGATGACGAGGACGACGAGGACGAAGAGGATGACGAGGACGAGGACGACGAGGACGAGAACGACGACGACGAGGACGAGGACGAGGACGAGGACGAGGACGAGGACGAGGACGAGGACGAGGACGAGCACGAGCACGACGAGGACGAGGACGAGGACGAGGACGAAGACGAGGACGAGGGCGAGGACGAGGACGAGGACGAGGACAAGGACGAGGAGGACGACTAGGTCGACGAGGACGAGGATGACGAGGACGAGGATGAGGACGAGGGCGAGGGCGAGGACGAGGACGAGGGCGAGAACGAGGACGAGGACGACGAGGACGACGAGGACAACGAGGACGAGGACGACGAGGACGAGGACGAGGACGAGGACGAGGGCGAGGACGAGGACGAGGACGAGGACAAGGACGAGGAGGACGACTAGGTCGACGAGGACGAGGACGACGAGGACGAGGACGAGGATGAGGACGAGGACGAGTACGAGGACGACGAGGACGACGAGGACGACGAGGACGACGAGGACGAGGACGAGCACGACGAGGACGAGGACGAGGACGACGAGGACGAGGACGAGGATGAGGACGAGGACGACGAGGACGAGGACGAGGACGACGAGGACGAGGACGAGGACGACGAGGACGAGGACGAGGACGACGAGGACGAGGACGAGGACGACGAGGACGAGGACGAGGACGAGGACGAGGACGACGAGGATGAGGACGAGGACGACGAGGACGAGGACGAGGACGACGAGGACGAGGACGACGAGGACGAGGACGAGGAAGACGAGGGCGAGGACGCGGACGAGGGCGAGACTGAGGACGAGGACGAGGACGAGGACGAGGACGAGGACGAGGACGACGAGGACGACGAGGACGAGGACAACGAGGACGACGAGGACGACGACGAGGACGACGAGGACGACGAGGACGACGAGGACGACGAGGACGAGGACAACGAGGACGACGAGGACGAGGACGACGAGGACGACGAGGACGAAGAGGACGAAGAGGACGACGAGGACGACGAGGACGACGAGGAGGACGAGGACGACGAGGAGGACGAGGACGACGAGGACGACGAGGACGAAGAGGATGACGAGGACGACGAGGACGAAGAGGATGACGAGGACGAGGACGACGAGGACGACGAGGACGACGAGGACGACGAGGACGACGAGGACGAAGAGGATGACGAGGACGAGGACGACGAGGACGAAGAGGACGAGGACGACGAGGAAGACGAGGGCGAGGACGCGGACGAGGGCGAGACTGAGGACGAGGACGAGGACGAGGACGAGGACGAGGACGAGGACGACGAGGACGACGAGGACGAGGACAACGAGGACGACGAGGACGAGGACGACGAGGACGAAGAGGACGAAGAGGACGAGGACGAGGAGGACGAGGACGACGAGGACGAGGTGAACGAGGACGACGAGGACGACGAGGACGACGAGGACGACGAGGACGACGTGGACGAGGACGGCGAGGACGAGGACGAGGACGACGAGGACGAGGACGAGGACGAGGACGAGGACGACGAGGACGAGGACGAGGACGACGAGGACGAGGACGAGGATGAGGACGAGGACGACGAGGACGAGGACGAGGACGACGAGGACGAGGACGAGGACGACGAGGACGAGGACGAGGACGACGAGGACGAGGACGAGGACGACGAGGACGAGGACGAGGACGAGGACGAGGACGACGAGGATGAGGACGAGGACGACGAGGACGAGGACGAGGACGACGAGGACGAGGACGACGAGGACGAGGACGAGGACGAGGACGAGGACGACGAGGACGAGGACGACGAGGACGAGGACGACGAGGACGAGGACGACGAGGACGAGGACGACGAGGACGAGGACGACGAGGACGAGGACGACGAGGACGAGGACGACGAGGACGAGGACGAGGACGAGGACGAGGACGACGACGAGGACGACGACGAGGACGAGGACGACGACGAGGACAACGAGGACGACGAGGACGACGAGGACGAGGACAACGAGGACGACGAGGACGAGGACGACGAGGACGAAGAGGACGAAGAGGACGACGAGGACGACGAGGACGACGAGGAGGACGAGGACGACGAGGACGACGAGGACGAAGAGGATGACGAGGACGACGAGGACGAAGAGGATGACGAGGACGAGGACGACGAGGACGAGAACGACGACGACGAGGACGAGGACGACGAGGACGAGAACGACGACGACGAGGACGAGGACGAGGACGAGGACGAGGACGAGGACGAGGACGAGGACGAGGACGAGGACGAGCACGAGCACGACGAGGACGAGGACGAGGACGAGGACGAAGACGAGGACGAGGGCGAGGACGAGGACGAGGACGAGGACAAGGACGAGGAGGACGACTAGGTCGACGAGGACGAGGATGACGAGGACGAGGATGAGGACGAGGGCGAGGGCGAGGACGAGGACGAGGGCGAGAACGAGGACGAGGACGACGAGGACGACGAGGACAACGAGGACGAGGACGACGAGGACGAGGACGAGGACGAGGACGAGGGCGAGGACGAGGACGAGGACGAGGACGAGGACAAGGACGAGGAGGACGACTAGGTCGACGAGGACGAGGACGACGAGGACGAGGACGAGGACGAGGACGAGGACGAGGACGAGGACGAGTACGAGGACGACGAGGACGACGAGGACGACGAGGACGACGAGGACGAGGACGAGCACGACGAGCACGACGAGGACGACGAGGACGAGGACGAGGACGAGCACGACGAGGACGAGGACGAGGACGAGGACGAAGAGGATGACGAGGACGAGGACGAGGACGACGAGGACGAGAACGAGAACGAGGAAGAGGACGACGAGGACGAGGACGAGGACGAGGACGAGGACGAGGACGACGAGGACGAGGACGAGGACGAGGACGAGGACGACGAGGATGAGGACGAGGACGACGAGGACGAGGACGAGGACGAGGACGAGGAGGACGAGGACGAGGACGAGGACGAGGACGAGGACGACGAGGACGAGGACGACGACGAGGACGACGAGGACGACGAGGACGACGAGGACGACGAGGACGACGAGGACGACGAGGGCGAGGACGAGGACGACGAGGAAGACGAGGGCGAGGACGCGGACGAGGGCGAGACTGAGGACGAGGACGAGGACGAGGACGAGGACGAGTACGAGGACGACGAGGACGACGAGGACGACGAGGACGACGAGGACGAGGACGAGCACGACGAGCACGACGAGGACGACGAGGACGAGGACGAGGACGAGGACGAAGAGGATGACGAGGACGACGAGGAAGACGAGGACGACGAGGACGAGGACGACGAGGACGACGAGGACGAGGACGACGAGGACGACGAGGACGACGAGGACGACGAGGACGACGAGGACGACGAGGACGAAGAGGATGACGAGGACGAGGACGACGAGGACGAAGAGGACGAGGACGACGAGGAAGACGAGGGCGAGGACGCGGACGAGGGCGAGACTGAGGACGAGGACGAGGACGAGTACGAGGACGACGAGGACGACGAGGACGACGAGGACGACGAGGACGAGGACGAGCACGACGAGCACGACGAGGACGACGAGGACGAGGACGAGGACGAGCACGACGAGGACGAGGACGAGGACGAGGACGAAGAGGATGACGAGGACGACGAGGAAGACGAGGACGACGAGGACGAGGACGACGAGGACGACGAGGACGAGGACGACGAGGACGACGAGGACGACGAAGACGACGAGGACGACGAGGACGACGAGGACGAAGAGGATGACGAGGACGAGGACGACGAGGACGAAGAGGATGACGAGGACGACGAGGACGAAGAGGATGACGAGGACGACGAGGACGAGGACGAGGACGAGGACGATGAGGACGACGAGGACGACGAGGACGACGAGGACGACGAGGACGACGAGGACGACGAGGGCGAGGACGAGGACGACGAGGAAGACGAGGGCGAGGACGCGGACGAGGGCGAGACTGAGGACGAGGACGAGGACGAGGACGAGGACGAGGACGAGGACGAGGACGAGGACGAGGACGAGGACGAGGACGAGGACGAGGACGAGGACGAGTACGAGGACGACGAGGACGACGAGGACGACGAGGACGGCGAGGACGAGGACGAGCACGACGAGGACGAGGACGAGGACGAGGACGAGGACGAGGACGAAGAGGATGACGAGGACGACGAGGAAGACGAGGACGACGAGGACGAGGACGACGAGGACGACGAGGACGAGGACGACGAGGACGACGAGGACGACGAGGACGACGAGGACGACGTGGACGAGGACGGCGAGGACGAGGACGAGGACGACGAGGACGAGGACGAGGACGAGGACGACGAGGACGAGGACGAGGACGAGGACGAGGACGAGGACGACGAGGACGAGGACGAGGATGAGGACGAGGACGACGAGGACGAGGACGAGGACGAGGACGAGGACGACGAGGACGAGGACGAGGACGACGAGGACGAGGACGAGGACGAGGACGAGGACGACGAGGACGAGGACGAGGACGAGGACGAGGACGACGAGGATGAGGACGAGGACGACGAGGACGAGGACGAGGACGACGAGGACGAGGACGACGAGGACGAGGACGAGGACGAGGACGAGGACGAGGACGACGAGGACGAGGACGACGAGGACGAGGACGACGAGGACGAGGACGACGAGGACGAGGACGAGGACGACGAGGACGAGGACGAGGACGAGGACGACGAGGACGAGGACGAGGACGAGGACGAGGACGAGGACGAGGACGAGGACGAGGACGAGGACGAGGACGACGACGAGGACGACGACGAGGACGAGGACGACGACGAGGACAACGAGGACGACGAGGACGACGAGGACGAGGACAACGAGGACGACGAGGACGAGGACGACGAGGACGAAGAGGACGAAGAGGACGACGAGGACGACGAGGACGACGAGGAGGACGAGGACGACGAGGACGACGAGGACGAAGAGGATGACGAGGACGACGAGGACGAAGAGGATGACGAGGACGAGGACGACGAGGACGAGAACGACGACGACGAGGACGAGGACGAGGACGAGGACGAGGACGAGGACGAGGACGAGGACGAGGACGAGCACGAGCACGACGAGGACGAGGACGAGGACGAGGACGAAGACGAGGACGAGGGCGAGGACGAGGACGAGGACGAGGACAAGGACGAGGAGGACGACTAGGTCGACGAGGACGAGGATGACGAGGACGAGGATGAGGACGAGGGCGAGGGCGAGGACGAGGACGAGGGCGAGAACGAGGACGAGGACGACGAGGACGACGAGGACAACGAGGACGAGGACGACGAGGACGAGGACGAGGACGAGGACGAGGGCGAGGACGAGGACGAGGACGAGGACAAGGACGAGGAGGACGACTAGGTCGACGAGGACGAGGACGACGAGGACGAGGACGAGGACGAGGACGAGGACGAGTACGAGGACGACGAGGACGACGAGGACGACGAGGACGACGAGGACGAGGACGAGCACGACGAGGACGAGGACGAGGACGACGAGGACGAGGACGAGGATGAGGACGAGGACGACGAGGACGAGGACGAGGACGACGAGGACGAGGACGAGGACGACGAGGACGAGGACGAGGACGACGAGGACGAGGACGAGGACGACGAGGACGAGGACGAGGACGAGGACGAGGACGACGAGGATGAGGACGAGGACGACGAGGACGAGGACGAGGACGACGAGGACGAGGACGAGGAAGACGAGGGCGAGGACGCGGACGAGGGCGAGACTGAGGACGAGGACGAGGACGAGGACGAGGACGAGGACGAGGACGACGAGGACGACGAGGACGAGGACAACGAGGACGACGAGGACGACGACGAGGACGACGAGGACGACGAGGACGACGAGGACGACGAGGACGAGGACAACGAGGACGACGAGGACGAGGACGACGAGGACGACGAGGACGAAGAGGACGAAGAGGACGACGAGGACGACGAGGACGACGAGGAGGACGAGGACGACGAGGACGACGAGGACGAAGAGGATGACGAGGACGACGAGGACGAAGAGGATGACGAGGACGAGGACGACGAGGACGACGAGGACGACGAGGACGACGAGGACGACGAGGACGAAGAGGATGACGAGGACGAGGACGACGAGGACGAAGAGGACGAGGACGACGAGGAAGACGAGGGCGAGGACGCGGACGAGGGCGAGACTGAGGACGAGGACGAGGACGAGGACGAGGACGAGGACGAGGACGACGAGGACGACGAGGACGAGGACAACGAGGACGACGAGGACGAGGACGACGAGGACGAAGAGGACGAAGAGGACGAGGACGAGGAGGACGAGGACGACGAGGACGAGGTGAACGAGGACGACGAGGACGACGAGGACGACGAGGACGACGAGGACGACGTGGACGAGGACGGCGAGGACGAGGACGAGGACGACGAGGACGAGGACGAGGACGAGGACGAGGACGACGAGGACGAGGACGAGGACGACGAGGACGAGGACGAGGATGAGGACGAGGACGACGAGGACGAGGACGAGGACGACGAGGACGAGGACGAGGACGACGAGGACGAGGACGAGGACGACGAGGACGAGGACGAGGACGACGAGGACGAGGACGAGGACGAGGACGAGGACGACGAGGATGAGGACGAGGACGACGAGGACGAGGACGAGGACGACGAGGACGAGGACGACGAGGACGAGGACGAGGACGAGGACGAGGACGACGAGGACGAGGACGACGAGGACGAGGACGACGAGGACGAGGACGACGAGGACGAGGACGACGAGGACGAGGACGACGAGGACGAGGACGACGAGGACGAGGACGACGAGGACGAGGACGACGAGGACGAGGACGAGGACGAGGACGAGGACGACGACGAGGACGACGACGAGGACGAGGACGACGACGAGGACAACGAGGACGACGAGGACGACGAGGACGAGGACAACGAGGACGACGAGGACGAGGACGACGAGGACGAAGAGGACGAAGAGGACGACGAGGACGACGAGGACGACGAGGAGGACGAGGACGACGAGGACGACGAGGACGAAGAGGATGACGAGGACGACGAGGACGAAGAGGATGACGAGGACGAGGACGACGAGGACGAGAACGACGACGACGAGGACGAGGACGAGGACGAGGACGAGGACGAGGACGAGGACGAGGACGAGGACGAGGACGAGCACGAGCACGACGAGGACGAGGACGAGGACGAGGACGAAGACGAGGACGAGGGCGAGGACGAGGACGAGGACGAGGACAAGGACGAGGAGGACGACTAGGTCGACGAGGACGAGGATGACGAGGACGAGGATGAGGACGAGGGCGAGGGCGAGGACGAGGACGAGGGCGAGAACGAGGACGAGGACGACGAGGACGACGAGGACAACGAGGACGAGGACGACGAGGACGAGGACGAGGACGAGGACGAGGGCGAGGACGAGGACGAGGACGAGGACAAGGACGAGGAGGACGACTAGGTCGACGAGGACGAGGACGACGAGGACGAGGACGAGGACGAGGACGAGGACGAGGACGAGGACGAGGACGAGTACGAGGACGACGAGGACGACGAGGACGACGAGGACGACGAGGACGAGGACGAGCACGACGAGCACGACGAGGACGACGAGGACGAGGACGAGGACGAGCACGACGAGGACGAGGACGAGGACGAGGACGAAGAGGATGACGAGGACGAGGACGAGGACGACGAGGACGAGAACGAGAACGAGGAAGAGGACGACGAGGACGAGGACGAGGACGAGGACGAGGACGAGGACGACGAGGACGAGGACGAGGACGAGGACGAGGACGACGAGGATGAGGACGAGGACGACGAGGACGAGGACGAGGACGAGGACGAGGAGGACGAGGACGAGGACGAGGACGAGGACGAGGACGACGAGGACGAGGACGACGACGAGGACGACGAGGACGACGAGGACGACGAGGACGACGAGGACGACGAGGACGACGAGGGCGAGGACGAGGACGACGAGGAAGACGAGGGCGAGGACGCGGACGAGGGCGAGACTGAGGACGAGGACGAGGACGAGGACGAGGACGAGTACGAGGACGACGAGGACGACGAGGACGACGAGGACGACGAGGACGAGGACGAGCACGACGAGCACGACGAGGACGACGAGGACGAGGACGAGGACGAGGACGAAGAGGATGACGAGGACGACGAGGAAGACGAGGACGACGAGGACGAGGACGACGAGGACGACGAGGACGAGGACGACGAGGACGACGAGGACGACGAGGACGACGAGGACGACGAGGACGACGAGGACGAAGAGGATGACGAGGACGAGGACGACGAGGACGAAGAGGACGAGGACGACGAGGAAGACGAGGGCGAGGACGCGGACGAGGGCGAGACTGAGGACGAGGACGAGGACGAGTACGAGGACGACGAGGACGACGAGGACGACGAGGACGACGAGGACGAGGACGAGCACGACGAGCACGACGAGGACGACGAGGACGAGGACGAGGACGAGCACGACGAGGACGAGGACGAGGACGAGGACGAAGAGGATGACGAGGACGACGAGGAAGACGAGGACGACGAGGACGAGGACGAGGACGAGCACGACGAGGACGAGGACGAGGACGAGGACGAAGAGGATGACGAGGACGACGAGGAAGACGAGGACGACGAGGACGAGGACGACGAGGACGACGAGGACGAGGACGACGAGGACGACGAGGACGACGAAGACGACGAGGACGACGAGGACGACGAGGACGAAGAGGATGACGAGGACGAGGACGACGAGGACGAAGAGGATGACGAGGACGACGAGGACGAAGAGGATGACGAGGACGACGAGGACGAGGACGAGGACGAGGACGATGAGGACGACGAGGACGACGAGGACGACGAGGACGACGAGGACGACGAGGACGACGAGGGCGAGGACGAGGACGACGAGGAAGACGAGGGCGAGGACGCGGACGAGGGCGAGACTGAGGACGAGGACGAGGACGAGGACGAGGACGAGGACGAGGACGAGGACGAGGACGAGGACGAGGACGAGGACGAGGACGAGGACGAGGACGAGGACGAGTACGAGGACGACGAGGACGACGAGGACGACGAGGACGGCGAGGACGAGGACGAGCACGACGAGGACGAGGACGAGGACGAGGACGAGGACGAGGACGAAGAGGATGACGAGGACGACGAGGAAGACGAGGACGACGAGGACGAGGACGACGAGGACGACGAGGACGAGGACGACGAGGACGACGAGGACGACGAGGACGACGAGGACGACGAGGACGAGGACAACGAGGACGACGAGGACGAGGACGACGAGGACGAAGAGGACGAAGAGGACGAGGAGGACGAGGACGACGAGGACGACGAGGACGACGAGGACGACGAGGACGAAGAGGATGACGAGGACGACGAGGACGACGAGGACGAGGACGAGGACGACGAGGACGACGAGGACGACGAGGACGACGACGACGACGAGGACGACGAGGACGACGAGGACGACGAGGACGACGAGGACGACGAGGACGACGAGGAGGACGACGAGGACGAGGAGGACGACGAGGACGAGGACGAGGACGAGGGCGAGGACGAGGACGAGGGCGAGGGCGAGGACGAGGACGACGAGGACGAGGACGACGACGAGGACGACGAGGACGAAGAGGATGACGAGGACGAGGACGACGAGGACGAAGAGGACGAGGACGACGAGGAAGACGAGGGCGAGGACGCGGACGAGGGCGAGACTGAGGACGAGGACGAGGACGAGGACGAGGACGAGGACGAGGACGAGGACGACGAGGACGACGAGGACGAGGACAACGAGGACGACGAGGACGAGGACGACGAGGACGAAGAGGACGAAGAGGACGAGGACGAGGAGGACGAGGACGACGAGGACGAGGTGAACGAGGACGACGAGGACGACGAGGACGACGAGGACGACGAGGACGACGAGGACGAAGAGGATGACGAGGACGAGGACGACGAGGACGAGGACGAGGACGACGACGACGAGGACGACGAGGACGACGACGACGACGAGGACGACGAGGACGACGAGGACGACGAGGAGGACGAGGAGGACGAGGACGACGAGGACGACGAGGACGAGGAGGACGAGGACGACGAGGACGACGAGGACGAGGACGACGAGGACGACGAGGACGACGTGGACGAGGACGACGAGGACGACGAGGACGAGGAGGACGAGGACGACGAGGACGACGAGGACGAGGACGACGAGGACGACGAGGACGACGTGGACGAGGACGGCGAGGACGAGGACGAGGACGACGAGGACGAGGACGAGGACGAGGACGACGAGGACGAGGACGAGGACGACGAGGACGAGGACGAGGACGAGGACGAGGACGACGAGGACGAGGACGAGGACGACGAGGACGAGGACGAGGACGAGGACGAGGACGACGAGGACGAGGACGAGGACGAGGACGAGGACGAGGACGACGAGGATGAGGACGAGGACGACGAGGACGAGGACGAGGACGACGAGGACGAGGACGACGAGGACGAGGACGAGGACGAGGACGAGGACGAGGACGACGAGGACGAGGACGACGAGGACGAGGACGACGAGGACGAGGACGACGAGGACGAGGACGAGGACGACGAGGACGAGGACGAGGACGAGGACGAGGACGACGAGGACGAGGACGAGGACGAGGACGACGAGGACGAGGACGAGGACGAGGACGAGGACGAGGACGAGGACGAGGACGAGGACGAGGACGACGACGAGGACGACGACGAGGACGAGGACGACGACGAGGACAACGAGGACGACGAGGACGACGAGGACGAGGACAACGAGGACGACGAGGACGAGGACGACGAGGACGAAGAGGACGAAGAGGACGACGAGGACGACGAGGACGACGAGGAGGACGAGGACG
>NW_027485105.1:30000-35000 GCF_050908995.1 Andrena cerasifolii | reverse complement strand
GACGACGAGGACGAGGACGAGGACGAGCACGACGAGGACGAGGACGAGGACGAGGACGAAGAGGATGACGAGGACGACGAGGAAGACGAGGACGACGAGGACGAGGACGACGAGGACGACGAGGACGAGGACGACGAGGACGACGAGGACGACGAGGACGACGAGGACGACGAGGACGACGAGGACGAAGAGGATGACGAGGACGAGGACGACGAGGACGAAGAGGATGACGAGGACGACGAGGACGAAGAGGATGACGAGGACGAGGACGACGAGGACGAAGAGGATGACGAGGACGACGAGGACGAGGACGAGGACGAGGACGATGAGGACGACGAGGACGACGAGGACGACGAGGACAACGAGGACGAGGACGACGAGGACGACGAGGACAACGAGGACGAGGACGACGAGGACGAGGACGAGGACGAGGACGAGGACGAGGACGACGAGGACGAGGACGAGGACGAGGACGAGGAGGACGAGGACGAGGACGAGGAGGACGAGGACGAGGACGAGGACGACGAGGACGAGGACGACGAGGACGAGGACGAGGACGACGAGGACGAGGACGAGGACGACGAGGACGAGGACGAGGACGAGGACGAGGACGAGGACGACGAGGACGACGAGGACGAGGACGAGGACGAGGACGACGAGGACGAGGACGAGGACGAGGACGAGGACGAGGACGACGAGGACGAGGACGAGGACGACGAGGACGAGGACGAGGACGCCGAGGACGAGGACGACGAGGACGACGAGGACGAGGACGACGAGGACGACGAGGACGACGTGGACGAGGACGGCGAGGACGAGGACGAGGACGACCAGGACGAGGACGAGGACGACGAGGACGAGGACGAGGACGAGGACAACGAGGACGAGGACGACGAGGACGAGGACGAGGACGACGAGGACGAGGACGAGGTCGAGGAGGACGAGGACGAGGACGAGGACGACGAGGACGAGGACGAGGACGACGAGGACGAGGACGAGGACGAGGACGAGGACGACGAGGACGAGGACGAGGACGACGAGGACGAAGACGAGGACGACGAGGACGAGAACGAGGACGACGAGGACGAGAACGAGGACGAGGACGAGGACGACGAGGATGAGGACGAGGACGACGAGGACGAGGACGAGGACGAGGACGAGGAGGACGAGGACGAGGACGAGGACGAGGACGACGAGGACGAGGACGACGACGAGGACGACGAGGACGACGAGGACGACGAGGACGACGAGGACGACGAGGACGACGAGGGCGAGGACGAGGACGACGAGGAAGACGAGGGCGAGGACGCGGACGAGGGCGAGACTGAGGACGAGGACGAGGACGAGGACGAGGACGAGTACGAGGACGACGAGGACGACGAGGACGACGAGGACGACGAGGACGAGCACGAGCACGACGAGCACGACGAGGACGACGAGGACGAGGACGAGGACGAGGACGAAGAGGATGACGAGGACGACGAGGAAGACGAGGACGACGAGGACGAGGACGACGAGGACGACGAGGACGAGGACGACGAGGACGACGAGGACGACGAGGACGACGAGGACGACGAGGACGACGAGGACGAAGAGGATGACGAGGACGAGGACGACGAGGACGAAGAGGACGAGGACGACGAGGAAGACGAGGGCGAGGACGCGGACGAGGGCGAGACTGAGGACGAGGACGAGTACGAGGACGACGAGGACGACGAGGACGACGAGGACGACGAGGACGAGGACGAGCACGACGAGCACGACGAGGACGACGAGGACGAGGACGAGGACGAGCACGACGAGGACGAGGACGAGGACGAGGACGAAGAGGATGACGAGGACGACGAGGAAGACGAGGACGACGAGGACGAGGACGACGAGGACGACGAGGACGAGGACGACGAGGACGACGAGGACGACGAGGACGACGAGGACGACGAGGACGACGAGGACGAAGAGGATGACGAGGACGAGGACGACGAGGACGAAGAGGATGACGAGGACGACGAGGACGAAGAGGATGACGAGGACGAGGACGACGAGGACGAAGAGGATGACGAGGACGACGAGGACGAGGACGAGGACGAGGACGATGAGGACGACGAGGACGACGAGGACGACGAGGACGACGAGGACGACGAGGACGACGAGGACGACGAGGGCGAGGACGAGGACGACGAGGAAGACGAGGGCGAGGACGCGGACGAGGGCGAGACTGAGGACGAGGACGAGGACGAGGACGAGGACGAGGACGAGGACGAGGACGAGGACGAGTACGAGGACGACGAGGACGACGAGGACGACGAGGACGGCGAGGACGAGGACGAGCACGACGAGGACGAGGACGAGGACGAGGACGAAGAGGATGACGAGGACGACGAGAACGAGGACAACGAGGACGACGAGGACGAGGACGACGAGGACGAAGAGGACGAAGAGGACGAGGACGAGGAGGACGAGGACGACGAGGACGACGAGGACGACGAGGACGACGAGGACGAAGAGGATGACGAGGACGACGAGGACGACGAGGACGAGGACGAGGACGACGAGGACGACGAGGACGACGAGGACGACGACGACGACGAGGACGACGAGGACGACGAGGACGAGCACGACGAGCACGACGAGGACGACGAGGACGAGGACGAGGACGAGGACGAGGACGAGGGCGAGGACGACGAGGACGACGAGGACGAGGACCACGAGGACAACGAGGACGACGAGGACGACGAGGACGACGAGGACGACGAGGACGAGGACAACGAGGACGACGAGGACGAGGACGACGAGGACGAAGAGGACGAAGAGGACGAGGACGAGGAGGACGAGGACGACGAGGACGAGGAGGACGAGGACGACG
Source organism: Andrena cerasifolii (assembly GCF_050908995.1). Classification (NCBI taxonomy): domain Eukaryota; kingdom Metazoa; phylum Arthropoda; class Insecta; order Hymenoptera; family Andrenidae; genus Andrena; species Andrena cerasifolii. The sequence goes on along the minus strand of NW_027485105.1, from coordinate 32,137 downwards.
AGGACGACGAGGACGACGAGGACGACGAGGACGACGAGGACGAAGAGGATGACGAGGACGAGGACGACGAGGACGAGGACGAGGACGACGAGGACGACGAGGACGACGAGGACGAGGACGAGGACGAGGACGAGGACGAGGACGACGAGGACGAGGACGAGGACGACGAGGACGAGAACGAGAACGAGGAAGAGGACGACGAGGACGAGGACGAGGACGAGGACGAGGACGACGAGGATGAGGACGAGGACGACGAGGACGAGGACGAGGACGAGGACGAGGAGGACGAGGACGAGGACGAGGACGAGGACGACGAGGACGAGGACGAGGACGACGACGAGGACGACGAGGACGACGAGGACGACGAGGACGACGAGGACGACGAGGACGAGGACGACGAGGACGACGAGGACGACGAGGACGACGAGGACGACGAGGACGACGAGGACGAAGAGGATGACGAGGACGAGGACGACGAGGACGAAGAGGACGAGGACGACGAGGAAGACGAGGGCGAGGACGCGGACGAGGGCGAGACTGAGGACGAGGACGAGGACGAGTACGAGGACGACGAGGACGACGAGGACGACGAGGACGACGAGGACGAGGACGAGCACGACGAGCACGACGAGGACGACGAGGACGAGGACGAGGACGAGCACGACGAGGACGAGGACGAGGACGAGGACGAAGAGGATGACGAGGACGACGAGGAAGACGAGGACGACGAGGACGAGGACGACGAGGACGACGAGGACGAGGACGACGAGGACGACGAGGACGAGGACCACGAGGACAACGAGGACGACGAGGACGACGAGGACGACGAGGACGACGAGGACGAGGACAACGAGGACGACGAGGACGACGAGGACGACGAGGACGAAGAGGATGACGAGGACGAGGACGACGAGGACGAGGACGAGGACGACGAGGACGACGAGGACGACGAGGACGAGGACGAGGACGAGGACGAGGACGACGAGGACGAGGACGAGGACGACGAGGACGAGGACGACGAGGACGAGGACGAGGACGAGGACGACGAGGACGAGGACGAGGACGACGAGGACGAGGACGAGGACGACGAGGACGAGAACGAGAACGAGGAAGAGGACGACGAGGACGAGGACGAGGACGAGGACGAGGACGAGGACGAGGACGAGGACGAGGACGAGGACGAGGACGACGAGGACGAGGACGAGGACGAGGACGAGGACGAGGACGAGGACGACGAGGATGAGGACGAGGACGACGAGGACGAGGACGAGGACGAGGACGAGGAGGACGAGGACGAGGACGAGGACGAGGACGACGAGGACGAGGACGACGACGAGGACGACGAGGACGACGAGGACGACGAGGACGAGGACGACGAGGACGACGAGGACGACGAGGACGACGAGGACGACGAGGACGACGAGGACGACGAGGACGACGAGGACGACGAGGACGAAGAGGATGACGAGGACGAGGACGACGAGGACGAAGAGGACGAGGACGACGAGGAAGACGAGGGCGAGGACGCGGACGAGGGCGAGACTGAGGACGAGGACGAGGACGAAGAGGATGACGAGGACGACGAGGAAGACGAGGACGACGAGGACGAGGACGACGAGGACGACGAGGACGAGGACGACGAGGACGACGAGGACGACGAGGACGACGAGGACGACGAGGACGACGAGGACGAAGAGGATGACGAGGACGAGGACGACGAGGACGAAGAGGATGACGAGGACGACGAGGACGAAGAGGATGACGAGGACGAGGACGACGAGGACGAAGAGGATGACGAGGACGACGAGGACGAGGACGAGGACGAGGACGATGAGGACGACGAGGACGACGAGGACGACGAGGACAACGAGGACGAGGACGCCGAGGACGACGAGGACAACGAGGACGAGGACGACGAGGACGAGGACGAGGACGAGGACGAGGACGAGGACGAGGACGAGGACGAGGACGAGGAGGACGAGGACGAGGACGAGGACGACGAGGACGAGGACGACGAGGACGAGGACGAGGACGACGAGGACGAGGACGAGGACGAGGACGACGAGGACGAGGACGAGGACGAGGACGAGGACGACGAGGACGACGAGGACGAGGACGAGGACGAGGACGAGGACGA
>NW_027485105.1:5000-25000 GCF_050908995.1 Andrena cerasifolii | reverse complement strand
AAGACGAGGACGACGAGGACGAGGACGACGAGGACGACGAGGACGAGGACGACGAGGACGACGAGGACGACGAGGACGACGAGGACGACGAGGACGACGAGGACGAAGAGGATGACGAGGACGAGGACGACGAGGACGAAGAGGACGAGGACGACGAGGAAGACGAGGGCGAGGACGCGGACGAGGGCGAGACTGAGGACGAGGACGAGGACGAGGACGAGGACGAGGACGAGGACGAGGACGAGGACGAGTACGAGGACGACGAGGACGACGAGGACGACGAGGACGACGAGGACGAGGACGAGCACGACGAGCACGACGAGGACGACGAGGACGAGGACGAGGACGAGCACGACGAGGACGAGGACGAGGACGAGGACGAAGAGGATGACGAGGACGACGAGGAAGACGAGGACGACGAGGACGAGGACGACGAGGACGACGAGGACGAGGACGACGAGGACGACGAGGACGACGAGGACGACGAGGACGACGAGGACGACGAGGACGAAGAGGATGACGAGGACGAGGACGACGAGGACGAAGAGGATGACGAGGACGACGAGGACGAAGAGGATGACGAGGACGAGGACGACGAGGACGAAGAGGATGACGAGGACGACGAGGACGAGGACGAGGACGAGGACGATGAGGACGACGAGGACGACGAGGACGACGAGGACGACGAGGACGACGAGGACGACGAGGACGACGAGGGCGAGGACGAGGACGACGAGGAAGACGAGGGCGAGGACGCGGACGAGGGCGAGACTGAGGACGAGGACGAGGACGAGGACGAGGACGAGGACGAGGACGAGGACGAGGACGAGGACGAGTACGAGGACGACGAGGACGACGAGGACGACGAGGACGACGAGGACGGCGAGGACGAGGACGAGCACGACGAGGACGAGGACGAGGACGAGGACGAAGAGGATGACGAGGACGACGAGGACGAGGACAACGAGGACGACGAGGACGAGGACGACGAGGACGAAGAGGACGAAGAGGACGAGGACGAGGAGGACGAGGACGACGAGGACGACGAGGACGACGAGGACGACGAGGACGAAGAGGATGACGAGGACGACGAGGACGACGAGGACGAGGACGAGGACGACGAGGACGACGAGGACGACGAGGACGACGACGACGACGAGGACGACGAGGACGACGAGGACGAGCACGACGAGCACGACGAGGACGACGAGGACGAGGACGAGGACGAGGACGAGGACGAGGGCGAGGACGACGAGGACGACGAGGACGAGGACCACGAGGACGACGAGGACGAGGACCACGAGGACAACGAGGACGACGAGGACGACGAGGACGACGAGGACGACGAGGACGAGGACAACGAGGACGACGAGGACGAGGACGACGAGGACGAAGAGGACGAAGAGGACGAGGACGAGGAGGACGAGGACGACGAGGACGAGGAGGACGAGGACGACGAGGACGACGAGGACGACGAGGACGACGAGGACGAAGAGGATGACGAGGACGAGGACGACGAGGACGAGGACGAGGACGACGAGGACGACGAGGACGACGAGGACGAGGACGAGGACGAGGACGAGGACGACGAGGACGAGGACGAGGACGACGAGGACGAGAACGAGAACGAGGAAGAGGACGACGAGGACGAGGACGAGGACGAGGACGAGGACGAGGACGACGAGGACGAGGACGAGGACGAGGACGAGGACGAGGACGACGAGGATGAGGACGAGGACGACGAGGACGACGAGGACGAAGAGGATGACGAGGACGAGGACGACGAGGACGAAGAGGACGAGGACGACGAGGAAGACGAGGGCGAGGACGCGGACGAGGGCGAGACTGAGGACGAGGACGAGGACGAGGACGAGGACGAGGACGAGGACGAGGACGAGGACGAGGACGAGGACGAGGACGAGGACGAGGACGAGGACGAGGACGAGGACGAGTACGAGGACGACGAGGACGACGAGGACGACGAGGACGACGAGGACGAGGACGAGCACGACGAGCACGACGAGGACGACGAGGACGAGGACGAGGACGAGCACGACGAGGACGAGGACGAGGACGAGGACGAAGAGGATGACGAGGACGAAGAGGATGACGAGGACGACGAGGAAGACGAGGACGACGAGGACGAGGACGACGAGGACGACGAGGACGAGGACGACGAGGACGACGAGGACGACGAGGACGACGAGGACGAGGACCACGAGGACAACGAGGACGACGAGGACGACGAGGACGACGAGGACGACGAGGACGAGGACAACGAGGACGACGAGGACGACGAGGACGACGAGGACGACGAGGACGAAGAGGATGACGAGGAGGACGAGGACCACGAGGACGAGGACGAGGACGACGAGGACGACGAGGACGACGAGGACGAGGACGAGGACGAGGACGAGGACGACGAGGAAGACGAGGACGACGAGGACGACGAGGACGACGAGGACGAGGACGACGAGACGACGACGAGGACGACGAGGACGACGAGGACGACGAGGACGACGAGGACGAAGAGGATGACGAGGACGAGGACGACGAGGACGAAGAGGACGAGGACGACGAGGAAGACGAGGGCGAGGACGCGGACGAGGGCGAGACTGAGGACGAGGACGAGGACGAGGACGAGGACGAGGACGAGGACGAGGACGAGGCGAGTACGAGGACGACGAGGACGACGAGGACGACGAGGACGACGAGGACGAGGACGAGCACGACGAGCACGACGAGGACGACGAGGACGAGGACGAGGACGAGCACGACGAGGACGAGGACGAGGACGAGGACGAAGAGGATGACGAGGACGACGAGGAAGACGAGGACGACGAGGACGAGGACGACGAGGACGACGAGGACGAGGACGACGAGGACGACGAGGACGACGAGGACGACGAGGACGACGAGGACGACGAGGACGAAGAGGATGACGAGGGACGAGGACGACGAGGACGAAGAGGATGACGAGGACGACGAGGACGAAGAGGATGACGAGGACGAGGACGACGAGGACGAAGAGGATGACGAGGACGACGAGGACGAGACGAGGACGAGGACGATGAGGACGACGAGGACGACGAGAACGACGAGGACGACGAGGACGACGAGGACGACGAGGACGACGAGGGCGAGGACGAGGACGACGAGGAAGCGAGGGCGAGGACGCGGACGAGGGCGAGACTGAGGACGAGGACGAGGACGAGGACGAGGACGAGGACGAGGACGAGGACGAGGACGAGGACGAGGACGAGGACGAGGACGAGGACGAGTACGAGGACGACGAGGACGGGGACGACGAGGACGAGGACGAGGACGAGGACGAGGACGACGAGGACGAGGACGAGGACGAGGACGAGGACGAGGACGAGGACGACGAGGATGAGGACGAGGACGACGAGGACGAGGACGAGGACGAGGACGAGGAGGACGAGGAGACGAGGACGAGGACGAGGACGACGAGGACCGAGGAGGACGACGACGAGGACGACCGAGGACGACGAGGACGACGAGGACGACGAGGACGAACGAGGACGAGGACGACGAGGACGACGAGGACGACGAGGACGACGAGGACGACGAGGACGACGAGGACGAAGAGGATGACGAGGACGAGGACGACGAGGACGAAGAGGACGAGGACGACGAGGAAGACGAGGGCGAGGACGCGGACGAGGGCGAGACTGAGGACGAGGACGAGGACGAGGACGAGGACGAGGACGAGGACGAGGACGAGGACGAGGACGAGGACGAGGACGAGGACGAGGACGAGGACGAGGACGAGGACGAGGACGAGGACGAGGACGAGGACGAGTACGAGGACGACGAGGACGACGAGGACGACGAGGACGACGAGGACGAGGACGAGCACGACGAGCACGACGAGGACGACGAGGACGAGGACGAGGACGAGCACGACGAGGACGAGGACGAGGACGAGGACGAAGAGGATGACGAGGACGACGAGGAAGACGAGGACGACGAGGACGAGGACGACGAGGAGACGAGGACGAGGACGACGGACGACGAGGACGAGGACCACGAGGACAACGAGGACGACGAGGACGACGAGGACGACGAGGACGACGAGGACGACGAGGACGACGAGGACGAGGACAACGAGGACGACGAGGACGACGAGGACGACGAGGACGAAGAGGATGACGAGGAGAGGACGACGAGGACGAGGACGAGACACGAGGACGACGAGGACGACGAGGACGAGGACGAGGACGAGGACGAGGACGACGAGGACGAGGAACGAGGACGACGAGGACGAGGACGACGAGGACGAGGACGAGGACGAGGACGACGAGGACGAGGACGAGGACGACGAGGACGAGGACGAGGACGACGAGGACGAGAACGAGAACGAGGAAGAGGACGACGAGGACGAGGACGAGGACGAGGACGAGGACGAGGACGAGGACGAGGACGACGAGGACGAGGACGAGGACGAGGACGAGGACGAGGACGAGGACGAGGACGACGAGGATGAGGACGAGGACGACGAGGACGAGGACGAGGACGAGGACGAGGAGGACGAGGACGAGGACGAGGACGAGGACGACGAGGACGAGGACGACGACGAGGACGACGAGGACGACGAGGACGACGAGGACGACGAGGACGACGAGGACGAGGACGACGAGGACGACGAGGACGACGAGGACGACGAGGACGACGAGGACGACGAGACGGACGAGGACGACGAGGACGAAGGAGGATGACGAGGACGAGGACGACGAGACGAAGAGGATGACGAGGACGACGAGGACGAAGAGGATGACGAGGACGAGGGACGACGAGGACGATGAGGATGACGAGGACGACGAGGACGAGGACGAGGACGAGGACGATGAGGACGACGAGGACGACGAGGACGACGAGGACAACGAGGACGAGGACGCCGAGGACGACGAGGACAACGAGACGAGGACGACGAGGACGAGGACGAGGACGAGGACGAGGACGAGGACGAGGACGAGGACGAGGACGAGGACGAGGACGAGGACGACGAGGACGAGGACGAGGACGAGGACGAGGAGGACGAGGACGAGGACGAGGAGGACGAGGACGAGGACGAGGACGACGAGGACGAGGACGACGAGGACGAGGACGAGGACGACGAGGACGAGGACGAGGACGACGAGGACGAGGACGAGGACGAGGACGAGGACGAGGACGAGGACGACGAGGACGACGAGGACGAGGACGAGGACGAGGACGACGAGGACGAGACGAGGACGCCGAGGACGAGGACGACGAGGACGACGAGGACGAGGACGACGAGGACGACGAGGACGACGTGGACGAGGACGGCGAGGACGAGGACGAGGACGACGAGGACGAGGACGAGGACGAGGACGACGAGGACGAGGACGAGGACGAGGACGAGGACAACGAGGACGAGGACGACGAGGACGAGGACGAGGACGACGAGGACGAGGACGAGACGAGGAGGACGAGGACGAGGACGAGGACGACGAGGACGAGGACGAGGACGACGAGGACGAGGACGAGGACGACGAGGACGAGGACGAGGACGAGGACGAGGACGACGAGGACGAGGACGAGGACGACGAGGACGAAGACGAGGACGACGAGGACGAGAACGAGGACGACGAGGACGAGAACGAGGACGAGGACGAGGACGACGAGGATGAGGACGAGGACGACGAGGACGAGGACGAGGACGAGGACGAGGAGGACGAGGACGAGGACGAGGACGAGGACGACGAGGACGAGGACGACGACGAGGACGACGAGGACGACGAGGACGACGAGACGACGAGGACGACGAGGACGACGAGGGCGAGGACGAGGACGACGAGGAAGACGAGGGCGAGGACGCGGACGAGGGCGAGACTGAGGACGAGGACGAGGACGAGGACGAGGACGAGTACGAGGACGACGAGGACGACGAGGACGACGAGGACGACGAGACGAGCACGAGCACGACGAGCACGACGAGGACGACGAGGACGAGGACGAGGACGAGGACGAAGAGGATGACGAGGACGACGAGGAAGACGAGGACGACGAGGACGAGGACGACGAGGACGACGAGGACGAGGACGACGAGGACGACGAGGACGACGAGGACGACGAGGACGACGAGGACGACGAGGACGAAGAGGATGACGAGGACGAGGACGACGAGGACGAAGAGGACGAGGACGACGAGGAAGACGAGGGCGAGGACGCGGACGAGGGCGAGACTGAGGACGAGGACGAGGACGAGGACGAGGACGAGGACGAGGACGAGGACGAGGACGAGTACGAGGACGACGAGGACGACGAGGACGACGAGGACGACGAGGACGAGGACGAGCACGACGAGCACGACGAGGACGACGAGGACGAGGACGAGGACGAGCACGACGAGGACGAGGACGAGGACGAGGACGAAGAGGATGACGAGGACGACGAGGAAGACGAGACGACGAGGACGAGGACGACGAGGACGACGAGGACGAGGACGACGAGGACGACGAGGACGACGAGGACGACGAGGACGACGAGGACGACGAGGACGAAGAGGATGACGAGGACGAGGACGACGAGGACGAAGAGGATGACGAGGACGACGAGGACGAAGAGGATGACGAGGACGAGGACGACGAGGACGAAGAGGATGACGAGGACGACGAGGACGAGACGAGGACGAGGACGATGAGGACGACGAGGACGACGAGGACGACGAGGACGACGAGGACGACGAGGACGACGAGGACGACGAGGGCGAGGACGAGGACGACGAGGAAGACGAGGGGCGAGGACGCGGACGAGGGCGAGACTGAGGACGAGGACGAGGACGAGGACGAGGACGAGGACGAGGACGAGGACGAGGACGAGGACGAGGACGAGTACGAGGACGACGAGGACGACGAGGACGACGAGGACGACGAGGACGGCGAGGACGAGGACGAGCACGACGAGGACGAGGACGAGGACGAGGACGAAGAGGATGACGAGGACGACGAGGACGAGGACAACGAGGACGACGAGGACGAGGACGACGAGGACGAAGGAGGACGAAGAGGACGAGGACGAGGAGGACGAGGACGACGAGGACGACGAGGACGACGAGGACGACGAGGACGAAGAGGATGACGAGGACGACGAGGACGACGAGGACGAGGACGAGGACGACGAGGACGACGAGGACGACGAGGACGACGACGACGACGAGGACGACGAGGACGACGAGGACGAGCACGACGAGCACGACGAGGACGACGAGGACGAGGGACGAGGACGAGGACGAGGACGAGGGCGAGGACGACGAGGACGACGAGGACGAGGACCACGAGGACGACGAGGACGAGGACCACGAGGACAACGAGGACGACGAGGACGACGAGGACGACGAGGACGACGAGGACGAGGACAACGAGGACGACGAGGACGAGGACGACGAGGACGAAGAGGACGAAGAGGACGAGGACGAGGAGGACGAGGACGACGAGGACGAGGAGGACGAGGACGACGAGGACGACGAGGACGACGAGGACGACGAGGACGAAGAGGATGACGAGGACGAGGACGACGAGGACGAGGACGAGGACGACGAGGACGACGAGGACGACGAGGACGAGGACGACGAGGACGACGAGGACGACGAGGACGAGGACGAGGACGAGGACGAGGACGACGAGGACGAGGACGAGGACGACGAGGACGAGAACGAGAACGAGGAAGAGGACGACGAGGACGAGGACGAGACGAGGACGAGGACGAGGACGACGAGGACGAGGACGAGGACGAGGACGAGGACGAGGACGACGAGGATGAGGACGAGGGACGACGAGGACGACGAGGACGAAGAGGATGACGAGGACGAGGACGACGAGGACGAAGAGGACGAGGACGACGAGGAAAGACGAGGGCGAGGACGCGGACGAGGGCGAGGACTGAGGACGAGACGAGGACGAGGACGAGGACGAGGACGAGGACGAGTACGAGGACGAGGACGAGGACGAGGACGAGGACGAGGACGAGTACGAGGACGACGAGGACGACGAGGACGACGAGGACGACGAGGACGAGGACGAGCACGACGAGCACGACGAGGACGACGAGGACGAGGACGAGGACGAGCACGACGAGGACGAGGACGAGACGAGGACGAAGAGGATGACGAGGACGACGAGGAAGACGAGGACGACGAGGACGAGGACGACGAGGACGACGAGGACGAGGACGACGAGGACGACGAGACGAGGACGACGAGGACGACGAGGACGACGAGACGACGAGGACGAGGACCACGAGACAACGAGGACGACGAGGACGACGAGGACGACGAGGACGACGAGGACGAGGACAACGAGGACGACGAGGACGACGAGGACGACGAGGACGACGAGGACGAAGAGGATGACGAGGACGAGGACGACGAGGACGAGGACGAGGACGACGAGGACGACGAGGACGACGAGGACGAGGACGAGGACGAGGACAGAGACGACGAGGACGACGAGGACGACGAGGACGACGAGGACGACGAGGACGAGGACGACGAGGACGACGAGGACGACGAGGACGACGAGGACGACGAGGACGACGAGGACGACGAGGACGAAGAGGATGACGAGGACGAGGACGACGAGGACGAAGAGGACGAGGACGACGAGGAAGACGAGGGGCGAGGACGCGGACGAGGGCGAGACTGAGGACGAGGACGAGGACGAGGACGAGGACGAGGACGAGGACGAGGACGAGGACGAGGACGAGTACGAGGACGACGAGGACGACGAGGACGACGAGGACGACGAGGACGAGGACGAGCACGACGAGCACGACGAGACGACCGAGGACGAGGACGAGGACGAGCACGACGAGGACGAGGACGAGGACGAGGACGAAGAGGATGACGAGGACGACGAGGAAGACGAGGACGACGAGACGAGGACGACGAGGACGACGAGGACGAGGACGACGAGGACGACGAGGACGACGAGGACGACGAGGACGACGAGGACGACGAGGACGAAGAGGATGACGAGGACGAGGACGACGAGGACGAAGAGGATGACGAGGACGACGAGGACGAAGAGGGATGACGAGGACGAGGACGACGAGGACGAAGAGGATGACGAGGACGACGAGGACGAGGACGAGGACGAGGACGATGAGGACGACGAGGACGACGAGAACGACGAGGACGACGAGGACGACGAGGACGACGAGGACGACGAGGGCGAGGACGAGGACGACGAGGAAGACGAGGGCGAGGACGCGGACGAGGGCGAGACTGAGGACGAGGACGAGGACCGAGGACGAGGACGAGGACGAGGACGAGGACGAGGACGAGGACGAGGACGAGGACGAGGACGAGTACGAGGACGACGAGGACGACGAGGACGACGAGGACGGCGAGGACGAGGACGAGCACGACGAGGACGAGGACGAGGACGAGGACGACGAGGACGAGGAGGACGAGGACGACGAGGACGAGCGAGGACGACGAGGACGACGAGGACGACGTGGACGAGGACGACGAGGACGACGAGGACGAGGAGGACGAGGGACGACGAGGACGACGAGGACGACGAGGACGACGAGGACGAAGAGGATGACGAGACGAGGACGACGAGGACGAGGACGAGGACGACGAGGACGACGAGGACGACGAGGACGAGGACGAGGACGAGGACGAGGACGACGAGAACGAGGACGAGGACGACGAGGACGAGGACGAGGACGACGAGGACGAGGACAGGACGAGGACGACGAGGACGAGGACGAGGACGAGGACGACGAGGACGAGGACGAGGACGAGGACGACGAGGACGAGGACGAGGACGACGAGGACGAGGACGAGGACGACGAGGACGAGAACGAGAACGAGGAAGAGGACGACGAGGACGAGGACGAGGACGAGGACGAGGACGAGGACGAGGACGACGAGGACGAGGACGAGGACGAGGACGAGGACGAAGGACGACGAGGATGAGGACGAGGACGACGAGGACGAGGACGAGGACGAGGACGAGGAGGACGAGGACGAGGACGAGGACGAGGACGACGAGACGAGGACGAGGACGACGAGGACGAGACGAGGACGACGAGGACGAGAACGAGAACGAGGAAGAGGACGACGAGGACGAGGACGAGGACGAGGACGAGGACGAGGACGAGGACGAGGACGAGGACGACGAGGACGAGGGACGAGGACGAGGACGAGGACGACGAGGACGAGGACGAGGACGACGAGGACGAGGACGAGGACGACGAGGACGAGGACGAGGACGACGAGGACGAGGACGAGGACGAGGACGACGAGGACGAGGACGAGGACGACGAGGACGAGGACGAGGACGACGAGGACGAGAACGAGAACGAGAAGAGGACGACGAGGACGAGGACGAGGACGAGGACGAGGACGAGGACGACGAGGATGAGGACGAGGACGACGAGGACGAGGACGAGGACGAGGACGAGGAGGACGAGGACGAGGACGAGGACGAGGACGACGAGGACGAGGACGACGACGAGGACGACGAGGACGACGAGGACGACGAGGACGACGAGGACGACGAGGACGAGGACGACGAGGACGACGAGGACGACGAGGACGACGAGGACGACGAGGACGACGAGGACGAAGAGGATGACGAGGACGAGGACGACGAGGACGAAGAGGACGAGGACGACGAGGAAGACGAGGGCGAGGACGCGGACGAGGGCGAGACTGAGGACGAGGACGAGGACGAGGACGAGGACGAGGACGAGGACGAGGACGAGGACGAGGACGAGGACGAGGACGAGGACGAGTACGAGGACGACGAGGACGACGAGGACGACGAGGACGACGAGGACGAGGACGAGCACGACGAGCACGACGAGGACGACGAGGACGAGGACGAGGACGAGCACGACGAGGACGAGGACGAGGACGAGGACGAAGAGGATGACGAGGACGACGAGGAAGACGAGGACGACGAGGACGAGGACGACGAGGACGACGAGGACGAGGACGACGAGGACGACGAGGACGACGAGGACGACGAGGACGACGAGGACGACGAGGACGAAGAGGATGACGAGGACGAGGACGACGAGGACGAAGAGGATGACGAGGACGACGAGGACGAAGAGGATGACGAGGACGAGGACGACGAGGACGAAGAGGATGACGAGGACGACGAGGACGAGGACGAGGACGAGGACGATGAGGACGACGAGGACGACGAGAACGACGAGGACGACGAGGACGACGAGGACGACGAGGACGACGAGGGCGAGGACGAGGACGACGAGGAAGACGAGGGCGAGGACGCGGACGAGGGCGAGACTGAGGACGAGGACGAGGACGAGGACGAGGACGAGGACGAGGACGAGGACGAGGACGAGGACGAGGACGAGGACGAGGACGAGGACGAGGACGAGTACGAGGACGACGAGGACGACGAGGACGACGAGGACGGCGAGGACGAGGACGAGCACGACGAGGACGAGGACGAGGACGAGGACGAAGAGGATGACGAGGACGACGAGGAAGACGAGGACGACGAGGACGAGGACGACGAGGACGACGAGGACGAGGACGACGAGGACGACGAGGACGACGAGGACGACGAGGACGACGAGGACGAGGACAACGAGGACGACGAGGACGAGGACGACGAGGACGAAGAGGACGAAGAGGACGAGGACGAGGAGGACGAGGACGACGAGGACGACGAGGACGACGAGGACGACGAGGACGAAGAGGATGACGAGGACGACGAGGACGACGAGGACGAGGACGAGGACGACGAGGACGACGAGGACGACGAGGACGACGACGACGACGAGGACGACGAGGACGACGAGGACGACGAGGACGACGAGGACGACGAGGAGGACGACGAGGACGAGGAGGACGACGAGGACGAGGACGAGGACGAGGGCGAGGACGAGGACGAGGGCGAGGGCGAGGGCGAGGACGAGGACGACGAGGACGAGGACGACGACGAGGACGACGAGGACGACGAGGACGACGACGAGGACGACGAGGACGACGAGGACGACGAGGACGACGAGGACGACGAGGACGACGAGGACGACGAGGACGACGAGGACGACGAGGACGACGAGGACGACGAGGACGACGAGGACGAGGACGAGCACGACGAGCACGACGAGGACGACGAGGACGAGGACGAGGACGAGGACGAGGGCGAGGACAACGAGGACGACGAGGACGAGGACCACGAGGACAACGAGGACGACGAGGACGACGAGGACGACGAGGACGACGAGGACGAGGACAACGAGGACGACGAGGACGAGGACGACGAGGACGAAGAGGACGAAGAGGACGAGGACGAGGAGGACGAGGACGACGAGGACGAGGAGGACGAGGACGACGAGGACGACGAGGACGACGAGGACGACGAGGACGAAGAGGATGACGAGGACGAGGACGACGAGGACGAGGACGAGGACGACGACGACGAGGACGACGAGGACGACGACGACGACGAGGACGACGAGGACGACGAGGACGACGAGGACGACGAGGACGACGAGGAGGACGAGGAGGACGAGGACGACGAGGACGACGAGGACGAGGAGGACGAGGACGACGAGGACGACGAGGACGAGGACGACGAGGACGACGAGGACGACGTGGACGACGAGGACGAGGACGACGAGGACGACGAGGACGACGTGGACGAGGACGACGAGGACGACAAGGACGAGGAGGACGAGGACGAGGAGGACGAGGAGGACGAGGACGACGTGGACGAGGACGGCGAGGACGAGGACGAGGACGACGAGGACGAGGACGAGGACGACGAGGACGAGGACGAGGACGACGAGGACGAGGACGAGGACGAGGACGACGAGGACGAGGACGAGGACGACGAGGACGAGGACGAGGACGACGAGGACGAGGACGAGGACGAGGACGAGGACGACGAGGACGACGTGGACGAGGACGGCGAGGACGAGGACGAGGACGACGAGGACGAGGACGAGGACGACGAGGACGACGAGGACGAGGACGAGGACGACGAGGACGACGAGGACGACGAGGACGACGACGACGACGAGGACGACGAGGACGACGAGGACGACGAGGACGACGAGGACGACGAGGAGGACGACGAGGACGAGGAGGACGACGAGGACGAGGACGAGGACGAGGGCGAGGACGAGGACGAGGGCGAGGGCGAGGGCGAGGACGAGGACGACGAGGACGAGGACGACGACGAGGACGACGAGGACGACGAGGACGACGACGAGGACGACGAGGACGACGAGGACGACGAGGACGACGAGGACGACGAGGACGACGAGGACGACGAGGACGACGAGGACGACGAGGACGACGAGGACGAGGACGAGCACGACGAGCACGACGAGGACGACGAGGACGAGGACGAGGACGAGGACGAGGGCGAGGACGACGAGGACGACGAGGACGAGGACCACGAGGACAACGAGGACGACGAGGACGACGAGGACGACGAGGACGACGAGGACGAGGACAACGAGGACGACGAGGACGAGGACGACGAGGACGAAGAGGACGAAGAGGACGAGGACGAGGAGGACGAGGACGACGAGGACGAGGAGGACGAGGACGACGAGGACGACGAGGACGACGAGGACGACGAGGACGAAGAGGATGACGAGGACGAGGACGACGAGGACGAGGACGAGGACGACGACGACGAGGACGACGAGGACGACGACGACGACGAGGACGACGAGGACGACGAGGACGACGAGGACGACGAGGACGACGAGGAGGACGAGGAGGACGAGGACGACGAGGACGACGAGGACGAGGAGGACGAGGACGACGAGGACGACGAGGACGAGGACGACGAGGACGACGAGGACGACGTGGACGAAGACGACGAGGACGACGAGGACGAGGAGGACGAGGACGAGGAGGACGAGGAGGACGAGGACGACGAGGACGACGAGGACGAGGACGACGAGGACGACGAGGACGACGTGGACGAGGACGGCGAGGACGAGGACGAGGACGACGAGGACGAGGACGAGGACGACGAGGACGAGGACGAGGACGACGAGGACGAGGACGAGGACGACGAGGACGAGGACGAGGACGACGAGGACGAGGACGAGGACGACGAGGACGAGGACGAGGACGACGAGGACGAGGACGAGGACGACGAGGACGAGGACGAGGACGACGAGGACGAGGACGAGGACGACGAGGACGAGGACGAGGATGAGGACGACGAGGACGAGGACGAGGATGAGGACGAGGACGAGGACGACGAGGACGACGTGGACGAGGACGGCGAGGACGAGGACGAGGACGACGAGGACGAGGACGAGGACAACGAGGACGAGGACGACGAGGACGAGGACGAGGACGAGGACGAGGACGAGGAGGACGAGGACGAGGACGAGGACGACGAGGACGACGAGGACGAGGACGAGGACGAGGACGAGGACGAGGACGACGAGGACGAGGACGAGGACGACGAGGACGAGGACGAGGACGCCGAGGACGAGGACGACGAGGACGACGAGGACGAGGACGACGAGGACGACGAGGACGACGTGGACGAGGACGGCGAGGACGAGGACGAGGACGACGAGGACGAGGACGAGGACGACGAGGACGAGGACGAGGACGAGGACAACGAGGACGAGGACGACGAGGACGAGGACGAGGACGAGGAGGACGAGGACGAGGACGAGGACGACGAGGACGAGGACGAGGACGACGAGGACGAGGACGAGGACGACGAGGACGAGGACGAGGACGAGGACGAGGACGAGGACGAGGACGAGGACGACGAGGACGAAGACGAGGACGACGAGGACGAGGACGAGGACGACGAGGACGAGAACGAGAACGAGGACGAGGACGACGAGGACGAGGACGAGGACGAGGACGAGGACGACGAGGACGAGGACGAGGACGAGGACGAGGACGAGGACGAGGACGACGAGGATGAGGACGAGGACGACGAGGACGAGGACGAGGACGAGGACGAGGAGGACGAGGACGAGGACGAGGAGGACGAGGACGAGGACGAGGACGAGGACGACGAGGACGAGGACGACGACGAGGACGACGAGGACGACGAGGACGACGAGGACGACGAGGACGACGAGGACGACGAGGGCGAGGACGAGGACGACGAGGAAGACGAGGGCGAGGACGCGGACGAGGGCGAGACTGAGGACGAGGACGAGGACGAGGACGAGGACGAGTACGAGGACGACGAGGACGACGAGGACGACGAGGACGACGAGGACGAGGACGAGCACGACGAGCACGACGAGGACGAGGACGAAGAGGATGACGAGGACGACGAGGAAGACGAGGACGACGAGGACGAGGACGACGAGGACGACGAGGACGAGGACGACGAGGACGACGAGGACGACGAGGACGACGAGGACGACGAGGACGACGAGGACGAAGAGGATGACGAGGACGAGGACGACGAGGACGAAGAGGATGACGAGGACGAGGACGACGAGGACGAAGAGGATGACGAGGACGACGAGGACGAGGACGAGGACGAGGACGAGGACGAGGACGAGGACGAGGACGATGAGGACGACGAGGACGACGAGGAGGACGAGGAGGACGAGGACGACGAGGACGACGAGGACGAGGAGGACGAGGACGACGAGGACGACGAGGACGAGGACGACGAGGACGACGAGGACGACGTGGACGAGGACGACGAGGACGACGAGGACGAGGAGGACGAGGACGACGAGGACGACGAGGACGAGGACGACGAGGACGACGAGGACGACGTGGACGAGGACGGCGAGGACGAGGACGAGGACGACGAGGACGAGGACGAGGACGAGGACGAGGACGACGAGGACGAGGACGAGGACGACGAGGACGAGGACGAGGACGAGGACGACGAGGACGAGGACGAGTACGAGGACGACGAGGACGACGAGGACGACGAGGACGACGAGGACGAGGACGAGCACGACGAGCACGACGAGGACGACGAGGACGAGGACGAGGACGAGGACGAGCACGACGAGGACGAGGACGAGGACGAGGACGAGGACGAAGAGGATGACGAGGACGACGAGGAAGACGAGGACGACGAGGACGAGGACGACGAGGACGACGAGGACGAGGACGACCAGGACGACGAGGACGACGAGGACGACGAGGACGACGAGGACGAAGAGGATGACGAGGACGAGGACGACGAGGACGAAGAGGATGACGAGGACGACGAGGACGAAGAGGATGACGAGGACGAGGACGACGAGGACGAAGAGGATGACGAGGACGACGAGGACGAGGACGAGGACGAGGACGAGGACGATGAGGACGACGAGGACGACGAGGACGACGAGGACGACGAGGACGACGAGGACGACGAGGACGACGAGGACGACGAGGACGACGAGGACGACGAGGACGACGAGGACGACGAGGACGACGAGGACGACGAGGACGACGAGGACGACGAGGACGACGAGGACGACGAGGACGACGAGGACGACGAGGACGACGAGGACGACGAGGGCGACGAGGACGACGAGGACGACGAGGACGACGAGGACGAGGAGGACGAGGACGAGGAGGACGAGGAGGACGAGGACGACGAGGACGACGAGGACGACGAGGACGAGGAGGACGAGGACGAGGAGGACGAGGAGGACGAGGACGACGAGGACGACGAGGACGAGGACGACGAGGACGACGAGGACGACGTGGACGAGGACGGCGAGGACGAGGACGAGGACGACGAGGACGAGGACGAGGACGACGAGGACGAGGACGAGGACGACGAGGACGAGGACGAGGACGACGAGGACGAGGAGGACGAGGACGAGGAGGACGAGGAGGACGAGGACGACGAGGACGACGAGGACGACGAGGACGAGGAGGACGAGGACGAGGAGGACGAGGAGGACGAGGACGACGAGGACGACGAGGACGAGGACGACGAGGACGACGAGGACGACGTGGACGAGGACGGCGAGGACGAGGACGAGGACGACGAGGACGAGGACGAGGACGACGAGGACGAGGACGAGGACGACGAGGACGAGGACGAGGACGACGAGGACGAGGACGAGGACGACGAGGACGAGGACGAGGACGAGGACGACGAGGACGAGGACGACGAGGACGACGAGGACGACGAGGACGAGGACGACGAGGACGACGAGGACGACGTGGACGAGGACGACGAGGACGACGAGGACGAGGAGGACGAGGACGAGGAGGACGAGGAGGACGAGGACGACGAGGACGACGAGGACGACGAGGACGAGGAGGACGAGGACGAGGAGGACGAGGAGGACGAGGACGACGAGGACGACGAGGACGAGGACGACGAGGACGACGAGGACGACGTGGACGAGGACGGCGAGGACGAGGACGAGGACGACGAGGACGAGGACGAGGACGACGAGGACGAGGACGAGGACGACGAGGACGAGGACGAGGACGACGAGGACGAGGACGAGGACGACGAGGACGAGGACGAGGACGACGAGGACGAGGACGAGGACGACGAGGACGAGGACGAGGACGACGAGGACGAGGACGAGGACGACGAGGACGAGGACGAGGATGAGGACGAGGACGAGGACGACGAGGACGACGTGGACGAGGACGGCGAGGACGAGGACGAGGACGACGAGGACGAGGACGAGGACAACGAGGACGAGGACGACGAGGACGAGGACGAGGACGAGGACGAGGACGAGGAGGACGAGGACGAGGACGAGGACGACGAGGACGACGAGGACGAGGACGAGGACGAGGACGAGGACGACGAGGACGAGGACGAGGACGACGAGGACGAGGACGAGGACGCCGAGGACGAGGACGACGAGGACGACGAGGACGAGGACGACGAGGACGACGAGGACGACGTGGACGAGGACGGCGAGGACGAGGACGAGGACGACGAGGACGAGGACGAGGACGACGAGGACGAGGACGAGGACAACGAGGACGAGGACGACGAGGACGAGGACGAGGACGAGGAGGACGAGGACGAGGACGAGGACGACGAGGACGAGGACGAGGACGACGAGGACGAGGACGAGGACGACGAGGACGAGGACGAGGACGAGGACGACGAGGACGAGGACGAGGACGAGGACGAGGACGACGAGGACGAAGACGAGGACGACGAGGACGAGGACGAGGACGACGAGGACGAGGACGAGGACGACGAGGACGAGGACGAGGACGAGGACGACGAGGACGAGGACGAGGACGACGAGGACGAGAACGAGAACGAGGACGAGGACGAGGACGACGAGGACGAGAACGAGAACGAGGACGAGGACGACGAGGACGAGGACGAGGACGAGGACGAGGACGACGAGGACGAGGACGAGGACGAGGACGAGGACGAGGACGAGGACGAGGACGACGAGGATGAGGACGAGGACGACGAGGACGAGGACGAGGACGAGGACGAGGAGGACGAGGACGAGGACGAGGAGGACGAGGACGAGGACGAGGACGAGGACGACGAGGACGAGGACGACGACGAGGACGACGAGGACGACGAGGACGACGAGGACGACGAGGACGACGAGGACGACGAGGGCGAGGACGAGGACGACGAGGAAGACGAGGGCGAGGACGCGGACGAGGGCGAGACTGAGGACGAGGGCGAGGACGAGGACGAGGACGAGGACGAGGACGAGGACGAGTACGAGGACGACGAGGACGACGAGGACGACGAGGACGACGAGGACGAGGACGAGCACGACGAGCACGACGAGGACGACGAGGACGAGGACGAGGACGAGGACGAAGAGGATGACGAGGACGACGAGGAAGACGAGGACGACGAGGACGAGGACGACGAGGACGACGAGGACGAGGACGACGAGGACGACGAGGACGACGAGGACGACGAGGACGACGAGGACGACGAGGACGAAGAGGATGACGAGGACGAGGACGACGAGGACGAAGAGGATGACGAGGACGACGAGGACGAAGAGGATGACGAGGACGAGGACGACGAGGACGAAGAGGATGACGAGGACGACGAGGACGAGGACGAGGACGAGGACGATGAGGACGACGAGGACGACGAGGAGGACGAGGAGGACGAGGACGACGAGGACGACGAGGACGAGGAGGACGAGGACGACGAGGACGACGAGGACGAGGACGACGAGGACGACGAGGACGACGTGGACGAGGACGACGAGGACGACGAGGACGAGGAGGACGAGGACGACGAGGACGACGAGGACGAGGACGACGAGGACGACGAGGACGACGTGGACGAGGACGGCGAGGACGAGGACGAGGACGACGAGGACGAGGACGAGGACGAGGACGACGAGGACGAGGACGAGGACGACGAGGACGAGGACGAGGACGAGGACGACGAGGACGAGGACGAGGACGACGAGGACGAGGACGAGGACGACGAGGACGAGGACGAGTACGAGGACGACGAGGACGACGAGGACGACGAGGACGACGAGGACGAGGACGAGCACGACGAGCACGACGAGGACGACGAGGACGAGGACGAGGACGAGCACGACGAGGACGAGGACGAGGACGAGGACGAGGACGAAGAGGATGACGAGGACGACGAGGAAGACGAGGACGACGAGGACGAGGACGACGAGGACGACGAGGACGAGGACGACGAGGACGACGAGGACGAGGACGACCAGGACGACGAGGACGACGAGGACGACGAGGACGACGAGGACGAAGAGGATGACGAGGACGAGGACGACGAGGACGAAGAGGATGACGAGGACGACGAGGACGAAGAGGATGACGAGGACGAGGACGACGAGGACGAAGAGGATGACGAGGACGACGAGGACGAGGACGAGGACGAGGACGATGAGGACGACGAGGACGACGAGGACGACGAGGACGACGAGGACGACGAGGACGACGAGGACGACGAGGACGACGAGGACGACGAGGACGACGAGGACGACGAGGACGACGAGGACGACGAGGACGACGAGGACGACGAGGACGACGAGGGCGACGAGGACGACGA
>NW_027485105.1:0-2500 GCF_050908995.1 Andrena cerasifolii | reverse complement strand
GAGGACGACGAGGACGAGGACGAGGACGACGAGGACGAGGACGAGGACGACGAGGACGAGGACGAGGACGACGAGGACGAGGACGAGGACGAGGGCGAGGACGAGGACGAGGACGACGAGGACGAGGACGACGACGAGGACGACGAGGACGACGAGGACGACGAGGACGAAGAGGATGACGAGGACGAAGAGGATGACGAGGACGACGAGGACGAGGACGAGGACGAGGACGACGACGACGACGACGAGGACGACGAGGACGAGGAGGACGACGAGGACGACGAGGATGACGAGGACGAGGACGAGGACGAGGACGAGGAGGACGACGAGGAAGAGGACGAGGACGACGAGGACGAGGACGAGGACGACGAGGACGAGGACGAGGACGACGAGGACGAGGACGAGGACGAGGGCGAGGACGAGGACGAGGACGACGAGGACGAGGACGACGACGAGGACGACGAGGACGACGAGGACGACGAGGACGAAGAGGATGACGAGGACGAAGAGGATGACGAGGACGACGAGGACGAGGACGAGGACGAGGACGACGACGACGACGACGAGGACGACGAGGACGAGGAGGACGACGAGGACGACGAGGATGACGAGGACGAGGACGAGGACGAGGACGAGGAGGACGACGAGGAAGAGGACGAGGACGAGGACGAGGACGAGGACGAGGGCGAGGGCGAGGACGAGGACGACGAGGACGAGGACGACGACGAGGACGACGAGGACGACGAGGACGACGACGAGGACGACGAGGACGACGAGGACGACGAGGACGACGAGGACGACGAGGACGACGAGGACGACGAGGACGACGAGGACGACGAGGGCGACGAGGACGACGAGGAAGACGAGGGCGAGGACGCGGACGAGGGCGAGACTGAGGACGAGGACGAGGACGAGGACGAGGACGAGGACGAGGATGACGAGGACGAGGATGAGGACGAGGGCGAGGACGAGGACGAGGGCGAGAACGAGGACGAGGACGAGGACGAGGACGAGGGCGAGGACGAGGACGAGGGCGAGGGCGAGGACGAGGACGACGAGGACGACGAGGACGACGAGGACAACGAGGACGACGAGGACGACGAGGGCGAGGACGAGGACGACGAGGAAGACGAGGGCGAGGACGAGGACGACGAGGAAGACGAGGGCGAGGACGCGGACGAGGGCGAGACTGAGGACGAGGACGAGGACGAGGACGAGGACGAGGACGAGGACGACGAGGACGAGGACGGGGACGGGGACGACGAGGACGAGGACGAGGACGACGAGGACGAGGACGAGGACGAGGACGACGAGGACGAGGACGACGAGGACGAGGACGAGGACGAGGACGACGAGGACGAGGACGACGAGGACGAGGACGAGGACGAGGACGACGAGGACGAGGACGAGGACGACGAGGACGAGGACGAGGACGAGGACGACGAGGACGAGGACGAGGACGACGAGGACGAGGACGAGGACGACGAGGACGAGGACGAGGACGACGAGGACGAGGACGAGGACGACGAGGACGAGGACGAGGACGACGAGGACGAGGACGAGGACGACGAGGACGAGGACGAGGACGAGGGCGAGGACGAGGACGAGGACGACGAGGACGAGGACGACGACGAGGACGACGAGGACGACGAGGACGACGAGGACGAAGAGGATGACGAGGACGAAGAGGATGACGAGGACGACGAGGACGAGGACGAGGACGAGGACGACGACGACGACGACGAGGACGACGAGGACGAGGAGGACGACGAGGACGACGAGGATGACGAGGACGAGGACGAGGACGAGGACGAGGAGGACGACGAGGAAGAGGACGAGGACGAGGACGAGGACGAGGACGAGGGCGAGGGCGAGGACGAGGACGACGAGGACGAGGACGACGACGAGGACGACGAGGACGACGAGGACGACGACGAGGACGACGAGGACGACGAGGACGACGAGGACGACGAGGACGACGAGGACGACGAGGACGACGAGGACGACGAGGACGACGAGGGCGACGAGGACGACGAGGACGACGAGGACGACGAGGGCGACGAGGACGACGAGGGCGACGAGGACGACGAGGGCGACGAGCACGACGAGGACGACGAGGACGACGAGGACGACGAGGACGACGAGGACGACGAGGACGACCAGGACGACGAGGACGACGAGGACGACGAGGACGACGAGGACGACGAGGACGACGAGGACGACGAGGACGACGAGGACGACGAGGACGACGAGGACGACGAGGACGACGAGGACGACGAGGACGAGGACGAGCACGACGAGCACGACGAGGACGACGAGGACGACGAGGACGAGGACGAGGACGAGGACGAGGACGAGGACGAGGACGACGAGGACGAGGACGAGGACGAGGACGAGGACGACGAGGACGAGGACGAGGACAACGAGGACGAGGACGACGAGGACGAGGACGAGGACGAGGACGACGAGGACGAGGACGAGGACGAGGAGGACGAGGACG
>NW_027485104.1:0-55216 GCF_050908995.1 Andrena cerasifolii | reverse complement strand
AAACTGATATCGAAAAACTGATATTGAAAAACCGATATTGAAAAACCGATATTGAATCCGATAATAGAACCGATATTCAAAAACCGATATTGAAAACCAAATATTGAAATACTGATATTGAAAAACCGATATTGAAAAACCGATATTGAAAAACCGATATTGAAAAACCGATATTGAAAAACCTATATCGAAAAACTGATATTGAAAAATCGATATTGAAACCGATATTAGAACCGATATTGAAAAACCGATATTGTGAAGCAAATATTGAAAAACTGATATCGAAAAACTGATATTGAAAAACCGATATTGAAAAACCGATATTGTAAAGCAAATATTGAAAAACTGATATCGAAAAACTGATATTGAAAAACCGATATTGAAAAACCGATATTGAATCCGATAATAGAACCGATATTCAAAAACCGATATTGAAAACCAAATATTGAAATACTGATATTGAAAAACCGATATTGAAAAACCGATATTGAAAAACCGATATTGAAAAACCGATATTGAAAAACCTATATCGAAAAACTGATATTGAAAAATCGATATTGAAACCGATATTAGAACCGATATTGAAAAACCGATATTGTAAAGCAAATATTGAAAAACTGATATCGAAAAACTGATATTGAAAAACCGATATTGAAAAACCGATATTGAAAAACCGATATTGAAAAACCTATATCGAAAAACTGATATTGAAAAATCGATATTGAAACCGATATTAGAACCGATATTGAAAAACCGATATTGAAAAACCTATATCGAAAAACTGATATTGAAAAATCGATATTGAATCCGATATTAGAACCGATATTGAAAAACCGATATTCAAAAACCGATATTGGAGAACAAATATTCAAAAACCGATATTGAAAAACGAATATTGAAAAACTGATATTGAAAAACCGATATTGAAAAACCGCTATTGAAAAACCGATATTGAAACCGATATTAGAACCGATATTCAAAAACCGATATTGAAAACCAAATATTGAAAAACTGATATTGAAAAACCGATATTGAAAAACCGATATTGAAAAACCTATATCGAAAAACTGATATTGAAACCGATATTAGAACCGATATTGAAAAACCGATATTGAAAAACCGATATTGAAAAACCTATATCGAAAAACTGATATTGAAAAATCGATACTGAAACCGATATTAGAACCGATATTGAAAAACCGATATTGTAAAGCAAATATTGAAAAACTGATATCGAAATACTGATATTGAAAAACCGATATTGAAAAACCGATATTGAATCCGATAATAGAACCGATATTCAAAAACCGATAATGAAAACCAAATATTGAAAAACTGATATTGAAAAACCGATATTGAAAAACCGATATTGAAAAACCTATATCGAAAAACTGATATTGAAAAATCGATATTGAAACCGATATTAGAACGGATATTGAAAAACCGATATTGAAAAACAAATATTGAAAAACTGATATCGAAAAACTGATATTGAAAAACCGATATTGAAAAACCGATATTGAATCCGATATTAGAACCGATATTCAAAAACCGATATTGTAGAACAAATATTGAAAAACTGATATTGAAAAACCGATATTGAAAAACCGATATTGAAAAACCGATATTGAAAAACCTATATCGAATAACTGATATTGCAAAACCGATATTGAATCCGATATTAGAACCGATATTGAAAAACCGATATTGAAATACCGATATTGAAAAACCTATATGGAAAAACTGATATTGCAAAACCGATATTGAATCCGATATTAGAACCGATATTGAAAAACCGATATTCAAAAACCGATATTGGAGAACAAATATTCAAAAACCGATATTGAAAAACGAATATTGAAATACTGATATTGAAAAACTGATTTGAATCCGATATTAGAACCGCCGATATTGAAAACCGATATTGTAGCAAATATTGAAAAACTGATATCGAAAAACCGATATTGAAAAACCGCTATTGAAAAACCGATATTGAAACCGATATTAGAACCGATATTCAAAAACCGATATTGAAAACCAAATATTGAAAAACTGATATTGAAAAACCGATATTGAAAAACCGATATTGAAAAACCTATATCGAAAAACTGATATTGAAACCGATATTAGAACCGATATTGAAAAACCGATATTGAAAAACCGATATTGAAAAACCTATATCGAAAAACTGATATTGAAAAATCGATACTGAAACCGATATTAGAACCGATATTGAAAAACCGATATTGTAAAGCAAATATTGAAAAACTGATATCGAAATACTGATATTGAAAAACCGATATTGAAAAACCGATATTGAATCCGATAATAGAACCGATATTCAAAAACCGATAATGAAAACCAAATATTGAAAAACTGATATTGAAAAACCGATATTGAAAAACCGATATTGAAAAACCTATATCGAAAAACTGATATTGAAAAATCGATATTGAAACCGATATTAGAACCGATATTGAAAAACCGATATTGAAAAACAAATATTGAAAAACTGATATCGAAAAACTGATATTGAAAAACCGATATTGAAAAACCGATATTGAATCCGATATTAGAACCGATATTCAAAAACCGATATTGTAGAACAAATATTGAAAAACTGATATTGAAAAACCGATATTGAAAAACCGATATTGAAAAACCGATATTGAAAAACCTATATCGAATAACTGATATTGCAAAACCGATATTGAATCCGATATTAGAACCGATATTGAAAAACCGATATTGAAATACCGATATTGAAAAACCTATATGGAAAAACTGATATTGCAAAACCGATATTGAATCCGATATTAGAACCGATATTGAAAAACCGATATTCAAAAACCGATATTGGAGAACAAATATTCAAAAACCGATATTGAAAAACGAATATTGAAATACTGATATTGAAAAACTGATTTGAATCCGATATTAGAACCGATATTCAAAAACCGATATTGGAGAACAAATATTGAAAAACTGATATTGAAAAACCGATATTGAAAAACCGCTATTGAAAAACCGATATTGAAACCGATATTAGAACCGATATTCAAAAACCGATATTGAAAACCAAATATTGAAAAACTGATATTGAAAAACCGATATTGAAAAACCGATATTGAAAAACCTATATCGAAAAGCTGATATTGAAAAATCGATATTGAAACCGATATTAGAACCGATATTGTAAAGCAAATATTGAAAAACTGATATCGAAAAACTGATATTGAAAAACCGATATTGAAAAACCGATATTGAAAAACCGATATTGTAAAGCAAATATTGAAAAACTGATATCGAAAAACCGATATTCAAAAACCGATATTGAAAACCAAATATTGAAATACTGATATTGAAAAACCGATATTGAAAAACCGATATTGAAAAACCGCTATTGAAAAACCGATATTGAAACCGATATTAGAACCGATATTCAAAAACCGATATTGAAAACCAAATATTGAAAAACTGATATTGAAAACCGATATTGAAAACCGATATTGAAAAACTGATATTGAAAAATCGATATTGAAACCGATATTAGAACCGATATTGAAAAACCGATATTGAAAAACCGATATTGAAAAACCGCTATTGAAAACCGATATTGAAACCGATATTAGAACCGATATTCAAAAACCGATATTGAAAACCAAATATTGAAAAACTGATATTGAAAAACCGATATTGAAAAACCGATATTGAAAAACCTATATCGAAAAACTGATATTGAAAAATCGATATTGAAACCGATATTAGAACCGATATTGAAAAACCGATATTGTAAAGCAAATATTGAAAAACTGATATCGAAAAACTGATATTGAAAAACCGATATTGAAAAACCGATATTGAATCCGATAATAGAACCGATATTCAAAAACCGATATTGAAAACCAAATATTGAAATACTGATATTGAAAAACCGATATTGAAAAACCGATATTGAAAAACCTATATCGAAAACTGATATTGAAAAATCGATATTGAAACCGATATTAGAACCGATATTGAAAAACCGATATTGTAAAGCAAATATTGAAAAACTGATATCGAAAAACTGATATTGAAAAACCGATATTGAAAAACCGATATTGAAAAACCGATATTGAAAAACCTATATCGAAAAACTGATATTGAAAAATCGATATTGAAACCGATATTAGAACCGATATTGAAAAACCGATATTGAAAAACCTATATCGAAAAACTGATATTGAAAAATCGATATTGAAACCGATATTAGAACCGATATTGAAAAACCGATATTGAAAAACAAATATTGAAAAACTGATATCGAAAAACTGATATTGAAAAACCGATATTGAAAAATCGATATTGAAACCGATATTAGAACCGATATTCAAAAACCGATATTGTAAAGCAAATATTGAAAAACTGATATCGAAAAACTGATATTGAAAAACCGATATTGAAAAACCGATATTGTAAAGCAAATATTGAAAAACTGATATCGAAAAACCGATATTCAAAAACCGATATTGAAAACCAAATATTGAAATACAGATATTGAAAAACCGATATTGAAAAACCGATATTGAAAAACCGCTATTGAAAAACCGATATTGAAACCGATATTAGAAACGATATTCAAAAACCGATATTGAAAACCAAATATTGAAAAACTGATATTGAAAAACCGATATTGAAAACCGATATTGAAAAACCTATATCGAAAAACTGATATTGAAAAATCGATATTGAAACCGATATTAGAACCGATATTGAAAAACCGATATTGTAAAGCAAATATTGAAAAACTGATATCGAAAAACTGATATTGAAAAACCGATATTGAAAAACCGATATTGAATCCGATAATAGAACCGATATTCAAAAACCGATATTGAAAACCAAATATTGAAATACTGATATTGAAAAACCGATATTGAAAAACCGATATTGAAAAACCTATATCGAAAAACTGATATTGAAAAATCGATATTGAAACCGATATTAGAACCGATATTGAAAAACCGATATTGAAAAACAAATATTGAAAAACTGATATCGAAAAACTGATATTGAAAAACCGATATTGAAAAACCGATATTAAATCCGATATTAGAACCGATATTGAAAAACCGATATTGAAAAACCTATATCGAAAAACTGATATTGAAAAATCGATATTGAAACCGATATTAGAACCGATATTGAAAAACCGATATTGAAAAACCGATATTGAAAAACCGATATTGAAAAACCTATATCGAAAAACTGATATTGAAAAATCGATATTGAAACCGATATTAGAACCGATATTGAAAAACCGATATTGTAAAGCAAATATTGAAAAACTGATATCGAAAAACTGATATTGAAAAACCGATATTGAAAAACCGATATTGTAAAGCAAATATTGAAAAACTGATATCGAAAAACTGATATTGAAAAACCGATATTGAAAAACCGATATTGAATCCGATAATAGAACCGATATTCAAAAACCGATATTGAAAACCAAATATTGAAATACTGATATTGAAAAACCGATATTGAAAAACCGATATTGAAAAACCGATATTGAAAAACCGATATTGAAAAACCTATATCGAAAAACTGATATTGAAAAATCGATATTGAAACCGATATTAGAACCGATATTGAAAAACCGATATTGTAAAGCAAATATTGAAAAACTGATATCGAAAAACTGATATTGAAAAACCGATATTGAAAAACCGATATTGAAAAACCGATATTGAAAAACCTATATCGAAAAACTGATATTGAAAAATCGATATTGAAACCGATATTAGAACCGATATTGAAAAACCGATATTGAAAAACCTATATCGAAAAACTGATATTGAAAAATCGATATTGAAACCGATATTAGAACCGATATTGAAAAACCGATATTGAAAAACAAATATTGAAAAACTGATATCGAAAAACTGATATTGAAAAACCGATATTGAAAAATCGATATTGAAACCGATATTAGAACCGATATTCAAAAACCGATATTGTAAAGCAAATATTGAAAAACTGATATCGAAAAACTGATATTGAAAAACCGATATTGAAAAACCGATATTGAAAATCCTATATGGAAAAACTGATATTGCAAAACCGATATTGAATCCGATATTAGAACCGATATTGAAAAACCGATATTCAAAAACCGATATTGGAGAACAAATATTCAAAAACCGATATTGAAAAACGAATATTGAAATACTGATATTGAAAAATCGATATTGAAACCGATATTAGAACCGATATTGAAAAAC
Organism: Andrena cerasifolii; assembly: GCF_050908995.1. Taxonomy (NCBI): domain Eukaryota; kingdom Metazoa; phylum Arthropoda; class Insecta; order Hymenoptera; family Andrenidae; genus Andrena; species Andrena cerasifolii. The sequence goes on along the minus strand of NW_027485104.1, from coordinate 48,947 downwards.
CGATATTGAAAAACCTATATCGAATAACTGATATTGCAAAACCGATATTGAATCCGATATTAGAACCGATATTGAAAAACCGATATTGAAATACCGATATTGAAAAACCTATATGGAAAAACTGATATTGCAAAACCGATATTGAATCCGATATTAGAACCGATATTGAAAAACCGATATTCAAAAACCGATATTGGAGAACAAATATTCAAAAACCGATATTGAAAAACGAATATTGAAATACTGATATTGAAAAATCGATATTGAAACCGATATTAGAACCGATATTGAAAAACCGATATTGAAAAACCTATATCGAAAAACTGATATTGAAAAATCGATATTGAAACCGATATTAGAACCGATATTGAAAAACCGATATTGAAAAACCGATATTGAAAAACCGATATTGAAAAACCTATATCGAAAAACTGATATTGAAAAATCGATATTGAAACCGATATTAGAACCGATATTGAAAAACCGATATTGTAAAGCAAATATTGAAAAACTGATATCGAAAAACTGATATTGAAAAACCGATATTGAAAAACCGATATTGAAAAACCGATATTGTAAAGCAAATATTGAAAAACTGATATCGAAAAACTGATATTGAAAAACCGATATTGAAAAACCGATATTGAATCCGATAATAGAACCGATATTCAAAAACCGATATTGAAAACCAAATATTGAAATACTGATATTGAAAAACCGATATTGAAAAACCGATATTGAAAAACCGATATTGAAAAACCGATATTGAAAAACCTATATCGAAAAACTGATATTGAAAAATCGATATTGAAACCGATATTAGAACCGATATTGAAAAACCGATATTGTAAAGCAAATATTGAAAAACTGATATCGAAAAACTGATATTGAAAAACCGATATTGAAAAACCGATATTGAAAAACCTATATCGAATAACTGATATTGCAAAACCGATATTGAAAAAACGATATTGAATCCGATATTAGAACCGATATTGAAAAACAAATATTGAAAAACCGATATTGAAAAATCGATATTGAAACCGATATTAGAACCGATATTCAAAAACCGATATTGAAAACCTGATATTGAAAAACCGATATTGAAAAACCGATATTGAAAAACCTATATCGAAAAACTGATATTGAACAATCGATATTGAAACCGATATTAGAACCGATATTGAAAAACCGATATTGAAAACCAAATATTGAAATACTGATATTGAAAAACCGATATTGAAAAACCGATATTGAAAAACCGATATTGAAAAACCGATATTGAAAAACCTATATCGAAAAACTGATATTGAAAAATCGATATTGAAACCGATATTAGAACCGATATTGAAAAACCGATATTGTAAAGCAAATATTGAAAAACTGATATCGAAAAACTGATATTGAAAAACCGATATTGAAAAACCGATATTGAAAAACCTATATCGAATAACTGATATTGCAAAACCGATATTGAAAAAACGATATTGAATCCGATATTAGAACCGATATTGAAAAACAAATATTGAAAAACCGATATTGAAAAACCGATATTGAATCCGATATTAGAACCGATATTTAAAAACCGATATTGGAGAACAAATATTGAAAAACTGATATTGAAAAACCGATATTGAAAAACCGATATTGAAAAACCGATATTGAAAAACCTATATCGAAAAACTGATATTGAAAAATCGATATTGAAACCGATATTAGAACCGATATTGAAAAACCGATATTGTAAAGCAAATATTGAAAAACTGATATCGAAAAACTGATATTGAAAAACCGATATTGAAAAACCGATATTGAAAAACCTATATCGAATAACTGATATTGCAAAACCGATATTGAAAAAACGATATTGAATCCGATATTAGAACCGATATTGAAAAACAAATATTGAAAAACCGATATTGAAAAATCGATATTGAAACCGATATTAGAACCGATATTCAAAAACCGATATTGAAAAACTGATATTGAAAAACCGATATTGAAAAACCGATATTGAAAAACCTATATCGAAAAACTGATATTGAACAATCGATATTGAAACCGATATTAGAACCGATATTGAAAAACCGATATTGAAAACCAAATATTGAAATACTGATATTGAAAAACCGATATTGAAAAACCGATATTGAAAAACCGATATTGAAAAACCGATATTGAAAAACCGATATTGAAAAACCTATATCGAAAAACTGATATTGAAAAATCGATATTGAAACCGATATTAGAACCGATATTGAAAAACCGATATTGTAAAGCAAATATTGAAAAACTGATATCGAAAAACTGATATTGAAAAACCGATATTGAAAAACCGATATTGAAAAACCTATATCGAATAACTGATATTGCAAAACCGATATTGAAAAAACGATATTGAATCCGATATTAGAACCGATATTGAAAAACAAATATTGAAAAACCGATATTGAAAAACCGATATTGAATCCGATATTAGAACCGATATTTAAAAACCGATATTGGAGAACAAATATTGAAAAACTGATATTGAAAAACCGATATTGAAAAACCGATATTGAAAAACCGATATTGAAAAACCGATATTGAAAAACCTATATCGAATAACTGATATTGCAAAACCGATATTGAATCCGATATTAGAACCGATATTGAAAAACCGATATTGAAATACCGATATTGAAAAACCTATATGGAAAAACTGATATTGCAAAACCGATATTGAATCCGATATTAGAACCGATATTGAAAAACCGATATTCAAAAACCGATATTGGAGAACAAATATTCAAAAACCGATATTGAAAAACGAATATTGAAAAACTGATATTGAAAAACCGATATTGAAAAACCGCTATTGAAAAACCGATATTGAAACCGATATTAGAACCGATATTCAAAAACCGATATTGAAAACCAAATATTGAAAAACTGATATTGAAAAACCGATATTGAAAAACCGATATTGAAAAACCTATATCGAAAAACTGATATTGAAACCGATATTAGAACCGATATTGAAAAACCGATATTGAAAAACCGATATTGAAAAACCGATATTGAAAAACCTATATCGAAAAACTGATATTGAAAAATCGATATTGAAACCGATATTAGAACCGATATTGAAAAACCGATATTGTAAAGCAAATATTGAAAAACTGATATCGAAAAACTGATATTGAAAAACCGATATTGAAAAACCGATATTGAATCCGATAATAGAACCGATATTCAAAAACCGATAATGAAAACCAAATATTGAAAAACTGATATTGAAAAACCGATATTGAAAAACCGATATTGAAAAACCTATATCGAAAAACTGATATTGAAAAATCGATATTGAAACCGATATTAGAACCGATATTGAAAAACCGATATTGAAAAACAAATATTGAAAAACTGATATCGAAAAACTGATATTGAAAAACCGATATTGAAAAACCGATATTGAATCCGATATTAGAACCGATATTCAAAAACCGATATTGTAGAACAAATATTGAAAAACTGATATTGAAAAACCGATATTGAAAAACCGATATTGAAAAACCGATACTGAAAAACCTATATCGAATAACTGATATTGCAAAACCGATATTGAATCCGATATTAGAACCGATATTGAAAAACCGATATTGAAATACCGATATTGAAAAACCTATATGGAAAAACTGATATTGCAAAACCGATATTGAATCCGATATTAGAACCGATATTGAAAAACCGATATTCAAAAACCGATATTGGAGAACAAATATTCAAAAACCGATATTGAAAAACGAATATTGAAATACTGATATTGAAAAACTGATTTGAATCCGATATTAGAACCGATATTCAAAAACCGATATTGGAGAACAAATATTGAAAAACTGATATTGAAAAACCGATATTGAAAAACCGCTATTGAAAAACCGATATTGAAACCGATATTAGAACCGATATTCAAAAACCGATATTGAAAACCAAATATTGAAAAACTGATATTGAAAAACCGATATTGAAAAACCGATATTGAAAAACCTATATCGAAAAACTGATATTGAAAAATCGATATTGAAACCGATATTAGAACCGATATTGTAAAGCAAATATTGAAAAACTGATATCGAAAAACTGATATTGAAAAACCGATATTGAATCCGATATTAGAACCGATATTCAAAAACCGATATTGGAGAACAAATATTGAAAAACTGATATTGAAAAACCGATATTGAAAAACCGATATTGAAAAACCGATATTGAAAAATCTATATCGAATAACTGATATTGCAAAACCGATATTGAATCCGATATTAGAACCGATATTGAAAAACCGATATTGAAATACCGATATTGAAAAACCTATATGGAAAAACTGATATTGCAAAACCGATATTGAATCCGATATTAGAACCGATATTGAAAAACCGATATTCAAAAACCGATATTGGAGAACAAATATTCAAAAACCGATATTGAAAAACGAATATTGAAAAACTGATATTGAAAAACTGATATTGAATCCGATATTAGAACCGATATTCAAAAACCGATATTGGAGAACAAATATTGAAAAACTGATATTGAAAAACCGATATTGAAAAACCGCTATTGAAAAACCGATATTGAAACCGATATTAGAACCGATATTCAAAAACCGATATTGAAAACCAAATATTGAAAAACTGATATTGAAAAACCGATATTGAAAAACCGATATTGAAAAACCTATATCGAAAAACTGATATTGAAAAATCGATATTGAAACCGATATTAGAACCGATATTGAAAAACCGATATTGTAAAGCAAATATTGAAAAACTGATATCGAAAAACTGATATTGAAAAACCGATATTGAAAAACCGATATTGAATCCGATAATAGAACCGATATTCAAAAACCGATATTGAAAACCAAATATTGAAATACTGATATTGAAAAACCGATATTGAAAAACCGATATTGAAAAACCTATATCGAAAAACTGATATTGAAAAATCGATATTGAAACCGATATTAGAACCGATATTGAAAAACCGATATTGAAAAACAAATATTGAAAAACTGATATCGAAAAACTGATATTGAAAAACCGATATTGAAAAACCGATATTAAATCCGATATTAGAACCGATATTGAAAAACCGATATTGAAAAACCTATATCGAAAAACTGATATTGAAAAATCGATATTGAAACCGATATTAGAACCGATATTGAAAAACCGATATTGAAAAACCGATATTGAAAAACCGATATTGAAAAACCTATATCGAAAAACTGATATTGAAAAATCGATATTGAAACCGATATTAGAACCGATATTGAAAAACCGATATTGTAAAGCAAATATTGAAAAACTGATATCGAAAAACTGATATTGAAAAACCGATATTGAAAAACCGATATTGTAAAGCAAATATTGAAAAACTGATATCGAAAAACTGATATTGAAAAACCGATATTGAAAAACCGATATTGAATCCGATAATAGAACCGATATTCAAAAACCGATATTGAAAACCAAATATTGAAATACTGATATTGAAAAACCGATATTGAAAAACCGATATTGAAAAACCGATATTGAAAAACCGATATTGAAAAACCTATATCGAAAAACTGATATTGAAAAATCGATATTGAAACCGATATTAGAACCGATATTGAAAAACCGATATTGTAAAGCAAATATTGAAAAACTGATATCGAAAAACTGATATTGAAAAACCGATATTGAAAAACCGATATTGTAAAGCAAATATTGAAAAACTGATATCGAAAAACCGATATTCAAAAACCGATATTGAAAACCAAATATTGAAATACTGATATTGAAAAACCGATATTGAAAAACCGATATTGAAAAACCGCTATTGAAAAACCGATATTGAAACCGATATTAGAACCGATATTCAAAAACCGATATTGAATCCGATATTAGAACCGATATTCAAAAACCGATATTGTAGAACAAATATTGAAAAACTGATATTGAAAAACCGATATTGAAAAACCGATATTGAAAAACCGATACTGAAAAACCTATATCGAATAACTGATATTGCAAAACCGATATTGAATCCGATATTAGAACCGATATTGAAAAACCGATATTGAAATACCGATATTGAAAAACCTATATGGAAAAACTGATATTGCAAAACCGATATTGAATCCGATATTAGAACCGATATTGAAAAACCGATATTCAAAAACCGATATTGGAGAACAAATATTCAAAAACCGATATTGAAAAACGAATATTGAAATACTGATATTGAAAAACTGATTTGAATCCGATATTAGAACCGATATTCAAAAACCGATATTGGAGAACAAATATTGAAAAACTGATATTGAAAAACCGATATTGAAAAACCGCTATTGAAAAACCGATATTGAAACCGATATTAGAACCGATATTCAAAAACCGATATTGAAAACCAAATATTGAAAAACTGATATTGAAAAACCGATATTGAAAAACCGATATTGAAAAACCTATATCGAAAAACTGATATTGAAAAATCGATATTGAAACCGATATTAGAACCGATATTGTAAAGCAAATATTGAAAAACTGATATCGAAAAACTGATATTGAAAAACCGATATTGAATCCGATATTAGAACCGATATTCAAAAACCGATATTGGAGAACAAATATTGAAAAACTGATATTGAAAAACCGATATTGAAAAACCGATATTGAAAAACCGATATTGAAAAATCTATATCGAATAACTGATATTGCAAAACCGATATTGAATCCGATATTAGAACCGATATTGAAAAACCGATATTGAAATACCGATATTGAAAAACCTATATGGAAAAACTGATATTGCAAAACCGATATTGAATCCGATATTAGAACCGATATTGAAAAACCGATATTCAAAAACCGATATTGGAGAACAAATATTCAAAAACCGATATTGAAAAACGAATATTGAAAAACTGATATTGAAAAACTGATATTGAATCCGATATTAGAACCGATATTCAAAAACCGATATTGGAGAACAAATATTGAAAAACTGATATTAAAAAACCGATATTGAAAAACCGCTATTGAAAAACCGATATTGAAACCGATATTAGAACCGATATTCAAAAACCGATATTGAAAACCAAATATTGAAAAACTGATATTGAAAAACCGATATTGAAAAACCGATATTGAAAAACCTATATCGAAAAACTGATATTGAAAAATCGATATTGAAACCGATATTAGAACCGATATTGAAAAACCGATATTGTAAAGCAAATATTGAAAAACTGATATCGAAAAACTGATATTGAAAAACCGATATTGAAAAACCGATATTGAATCCGATAATAGAACCGATATTCAAAAACCGATATTGAAAACCAAATATTGAAATACTGATATTGAAAAACCGATATTGAAAAACCGATATTGAAAAACCTATATCGAAAAACTGATATTGAAAAATCGATATTGAAACCGATATTAGAACCGATATTGAAAAACCGATATTGAAAAACAAATATTGAAAAACTGATATCGAAAAACTGATATTGAAAAACCGATATTGAAAAACCGATATTAAATCCGATATTAGAACCGATATTGAAAAACCGATATTGAAAAACCTATATCGAAAAACTGATATTGAAAAATCGATATTGAAACCGATATTAGAACCGATATTGAAAAACCGATATTGAAAAACCGATATTGAAAAACCGATATTGAAAAACCTATATCGAAAAACTGATATTGAAAAATCGATATTGAAACCGATATTAGAACCGATATTGAAAAACCGATATTGTAAAGCAAATATTGAAAAACTGATATCGAAAAACTGATATTGAAAAACCGATATTGAAAAACCGATATTGTAAAGCAAATATTGAAAAACTGATATCGAAAAACTGATATTGAAAAACCGATATTGAAAAACCGATATTGAATCCGATAATAGAACCGATATTCAAAAACCGATATTGAAAACCAAATATTGAAATACTGATATTGAAAAACCGATATTGAAAAACCGATATTGAAAAACCGATATTGAAAAACCGATATTGAAAAACCTATATCGAAAAACTGATATTGAAAAATCGATATTGAAACCGATATTAGAACCGATATTGTAAAACCGATATTGTAAAGCAAATATTGAAAAACTGATATCGAAAAACTGATATTGAAAAACCGATATTGAAAAACCGATATTGAAAAACCGATATTGAAAAACCTATATCGAAAAACTGATATTGAAAAATCGATATTGAAACCGATATTAGAACCGATATTGAAAAACCGATATTGAAAAAACTATATCGAAAAACTGATATTGAAAAATCGATATTGAAACCGATATTAGAACCGATATTGAAAAACCGATATTGAAAAACAAATATTGAAAAACTGATATCGAAAAACTGATATTGAAAAACCGATATTGAAAAATCGATATTGAAACCGATATTAGAACCGATATTCAAAAACCGATATTGTAAAGCAAATATTGAAAAACTGATATCGAAAAACTGATATTGAAAAACCGATATTGAAAAACCGATATTGTAAAGCAAATATTGAAAAACTGATATCGAAAAACCGATATTCAAAAACCGATATTGAAAACCAAATATTGAAATACTGATATTGAAAAACCGATATTGAAAAACCGATATTGAAAAACCGCTATTGAAAAACCGATATTGAAACCGATATTAGAACCGATATTCAAAAACCGATATTGAAAACCAAATATTGAAAAACTGATATTGAAAAACCGATATTGAAAAACCGATATTGAAAAACCTATATCGAAAAACTGATATTGAAAAATCGATATTGAAACCGATATTAGAACCGATATTGAAAAACCGATATTGTAAAGCAAATATTGAAAAACTGATATCGAAAAACTGATATTGAAAAACCGATATTGAAAAACCGATATTGAATCCGATAATAGAACCGATATTCAAAAACCGATATTGAAAACCAAATATTGAAATACTGATATTGAAAAACCGATATTGAAAAACCGATATTGAAAAACCTATATCGAAAAACTGATATTGAAAAATCGATATTGAAACCGATATTAGAACCGATATTGAAAAACCGATATTGAAAAACAAATATTGAAAAACTGATATCAAAAAACTGATATTGAAAAACCGATATTGAAAAACCGATATTAAATCCGATATTAGAACCGATATTGAAAAACCGATATTGAAAAACCTATATCGAAAAACTGATATTGAAAAATCGATATTGAAACCGATATTAGAACCGATATTGAAAAACCGATATTGAAAAACCGATATTGAAAAACCTATATCGAAAAACTGATATTGAAAAATCGATATTGAAACCGATATTAGAACCGATATTGAAAAACCGATATTGTAAAGCAAATATTGAAAAACTGATATCGAAAAACTGATATTGAAAAACCGATATTGAAAAACCGATATTGTAAAGCAAATATTGAAAAACTGATATCGAAAAACTGATATTGAAAAACCGATATTGAAAAACCGATATTGAATCCGATAATAGAACCGATATTCAAAAACCGATATTGAAAACCAAATATTGAAATACTGATATTGAAAAACCGATATTGAAAAACCGATATTGAAAAACCGATATTGAAAAACCGATATTGAAAAACCTATATCGAAAAACTGATATTGAAAAATCGATATTGAAACCGATATTAGAACCGATATTGAGAAACCGATATTGTAAAGCAAATATTGAAAAACTGATATCGAAAAACTGATATTGAAAAACCGATATTGAAAAACCGATATTGAAAAACCGATATTGAAAAACCTATATCGAAAAACTGATATTGAAAAATCGATATTGAAACCGATATTAGAACCGATATTGAAAAACCGATATTGAAAAACCTATATCGAAAAACTGATATTGAAAAATCGATATTGAAACCGATATTAGAACCGATATTGAAAAACCGATATTGAAAAACAAATATTGAAAAACTGATATCGAAAAACTGATATTGAAAAACCGATATTGAAAAATCGATATTGAAACCGATATTAGAACCGATATTCAAAAACCGATATTGTAAAGCAAATATTGAAAAACTGATATCGAAAAACTGATATTGAAAAACCGATATTGAAAAACCGATATTGTAAAGCAAATATTGAAAAACTGATATCGAAAAACTGATATTGAAAAACCGATATTGAAAAACCGATATTGAATCCGATAATAGAACCGATATTCAAAAACCGATATTGAAAACCAAATATTGAAATACTGATATTGAAAAACCGATATTGAAAAACCGATATTGAAAAACCGATATTGAAAAACCGATATTGAAAAACCTATATCGAAAAACTGATATTGAAAAATCGATATTGAAACCGATATTAGAACCGATATTGAAAAACAAATATTGAAAAACCGATATTGAAAAATCGATATTGAAACCGATATTAGAACCGATATTCAAAAACCGATATTGAAAAACTGATATTGAAAAACCGATATTGAAAAACCGATATTGAAAAACCTATATCGAAAAACTGATATTGAACAATCGATATTGAAACCGATATTAGAACCGATATTGAAAAACCGATATTGAAAACCAAATATTGAAATACTGATATTGAAAAACCGATATTGAAAAACCGATATTGAAAAACCGATATTGAAAAACCGATATTGAAAAACCTATATCGAAAAACTGATATTGAATCCGATATTAGAACCGATATTGAAAAACAAATATTGCAAAACCGATATTGAAAAACCGATATTGAAACCGATATTAGAACCGATATTGAAAAACCGATATTGTAAAGCAAATATTGAAAAACTGATATCGAAAAACTGATATTGAAAAACCGATATTGAAAAACCAATATTGAAAAACCGATATTGAAAAACCTATATCGAAAAACTGATATTGAAAAATCGATATTGAAACCGATATTAGAACCGATAGTGAAAAACCGATATTGAAAAACCTATATCGAAAAACTGATATTGAAAAATCGATATTGAAACCGATATTAGAACCGATATTGAAAAACCGATATTGAAAAACAAATATTGAAAAACTGATATCGAAAAACTGATATTGAAAAACCGATATTGAAAAACCGATATTGAAAAACCTATATTGAAAAACCGATATTGAAAAACCGATATTGAAGAACCGATATTGAAAAACCTATATCGAATAACTGATATTGCAAAACCGATATTGAAAAAACGATATTGAATCCGATATTAGAACCGATATTGAAAAACAAATATTGCAAAACCGATATTGAAAAACCGATACTGAAACCGATATTAGAACCGATATTGAAAAACCGATATTGAAATACCGATATTGAAAAACCTATATGGAAAAACTGATATTGCAAAACCGATATTGAATCCGATATTAGAACCGATATTGAAAAACCGATATTCAAAAACCGATATTGGAGAACAAATATTCAAAAACCGATATTGAAAAACCTATATCGAAAAACTGATATTGAAAAATCGATATTGAAACCGATATTAGAACCGATATTGAAAAACCGATATTGAAAAACAAATATTGAAAAACTGATATCGAAAAACTGATATTGAAAAACCGATATTGAAAAACCGATATTGAATCCGATATTAGAACCGATATTCAAAAACCGATATTGTAGAACAAATATTGAAAAACTGATATTGAAAAACCGATATTGAAAAACCGATATTGAAAAACCGATATTGAAAAACCTATATCGAATAACTGATATTGCAAAACCGATATTGAATCCGATATTAGAACCGATATTGATAAACCGATATTGAAATACCGATATTGAAAAACCTATATGGAAAAACTGATATTGCAAAACCGATATTGAATCCGATATTAGAACCGATATTGAAAAACCGATATTCAAAAACCGATATTGGAGAACAAATATTCAAAAACCGATATTGAAAAACGAATATTGAAATACTGATATTGAAAAACTGATTTGAATCCGATATTAGAACCGATATTCAAAAACCGATATTGGAGAACAAATATTGAAAAACTGATATTGAAAAACCGATATTGAAAAACCGCTATTGAAAAACCGATATTGAAACCGATATTAGAACCGATATTCAAAAACCGATATTGAAAACCAAATATTGAAAAACTGATATTGAAAAACCGATATTGAAAAACCGATATTGAAAAACCTATATCGAAAAACTGATATTGAAAAATCGATATTGAAACCGATATTAGAACCGATATTGTAAAGCAAATATTGAAAAACTGATATCGAAAAACTGATATTGAAAAACCGATATTGAAAAACCGATATTGAATCCGATATTAGAACCGATATTCAAAAACCGATATTGGAGAACAAATATTGAAAAACTGATATTGAAAAACCGATATTGAAAAACCGATATTGAAAAACCGATATTGAAAAATCTATATCGAATAACTGATATTGCAAAACCGATATTGAATCCGATATTAGAACCGATATTGAAAAACCGATATTGAAATACCGATATTGAAAAACCTATATGGAAAAACTGATATTGCAAAACCGATATTGAATCCGATATTAGAACCGATATTGAAAAACCGATATTCAAAAACCGATATTGGAGAACAAATATTCAAAAACCGATATTGAAAAACGAATATTGAAAAACTGATATTGAAAAACTGATATTGAATCCGATATTAGAACCGATATTCAAAAACCGATATTGGAGAACAAATATTGAAAAACTGATATTGAAAAACCGATATTGAAAAACCGCTATTGAAAAACCGATATTGAAACCGATATTAGAACCGATATTCAAAAACCGATATTGAAAACCAAATATTGAAAAACTGATATTGAAAAACCGATATTGAAAAACCGATATTGAAAAACCTATATCGAAAAACTGATATTGAAAAATCGATATTGAAACCGATATTAGAACCGATATTGAAAAACCGATATTGTAAAGCAAATATTGAAAAACTGATATCGAAAAACTGATATTGAAAAACCGATATTGAAAAACCGATATTGAATCCGATAATAGAACCGATATTCAAAAACCGATATTGAAAACCAAATATTGAAATACTGATATTGAAAAACCGATATTGAAAAACCGATATTGAAAAACCTATATCGAAAAACTGATATTGAAAAATCGATATTGAAACCGATATTAGAACCGATATTGAAAAACCGATATTGAAAAACAAATATTGAAAAACTGATTTCGAAAAACTGATATTGAAAAACCGATATTGAAAAACCGATATTAAATCCGATATTAGAACCGATATTGAAAAACCGATATTGAAAAACCTATATCGAAAAACTGATATTGAAAAATCGATATTGAAACTGATATTAGAACCGATATTGAAAAACCGATATTGAAAAACCGATATTGAAAAACCGATATTGAAAAACCTATATCGAAAAACTGATATTGAAAAATCGATATTGAAACCGATATTAGAACCGATATTGAAAAACCGATATTGTAAAGCAAATATTGAAAAACTGATATCGAAAAACTGATATTGAAAAACCGATATTGAAAAACCGATATTGTAAAGCAAATATTGAAAAACTTATATCGAAAAACTGATATTGAAAAACCGATATTGAAAAACCAATATTGAAAAACCGATATTGAAAAACCTATATCGAAAAACTGATATTGAAAAATCGATATTGAAACCGATATTAGAACCGATATTGAAAAACCGATATTGAAAAACCTATATCGAAAAACTGATATTGAAAAATCGATATTGAAACCGATATTAGAACCGATATTGAAAAACCGATATTGAAAAACAAATATTGAAAAACTGATATCGAAAAACTGATATTGAAAAACCGATATTGAAAAACCGATATTGAAAAACCTATATTGAAAAACCGATATTGAAAAACCGATATTGAAGAACCGATATTGAAAAACCTATATCGAATAACTGATATTGCAAAACCGATATTGAAAAAACGATATTAAATCCGATATTAGAACCGATATTGAAAAACCGATATTGAAAAACCTATATCGAAAAACTGATATTGAAAAATCGATATTGAAACCGATATTAGAACCGATATTGAAAAACCGATATTGAAAAACCGATATTGAAAAACCGATATTGAAAAACCTATATCGAAAAACTGATATTGAAAAATCGATATTGAAACCGATATTAGAACCGATATTGAAAAACCGATATTGTAAAGCAAATATTGAAAAACTGATATCGAAAAACTGATATTGAAAAACCGATATTGAAAAACCGATATTGTAAAGCAAATATTGAAAAACTGATATCGAAAAACTGATATTGAAAAACCGATATTGAAAAACCAATATTGAAAAACCGATATTGAAAAACCTATATCGAAAAACTGATATTGAAAAATCGATATTGAAACCGATATTAGAACCGATATTGAAAAACCGATATTGAAAAACCTATATCGAAAAACTGATATTGAAAAATCGATATTGAAACCGATATTAGAACCGATATTGAAAAACCGATATTGAAAAACAAATATTGAAAAACTGATATCGAAAAACTGATATTGAAAAACCGATATTGAAAAACCGATATTGAAAAACCTATATTGAAAAACCGATATTGAAAAACCGATATTGAAGAACCGATATTGAAAAACCTATATCGAATAACTGATATTGCAAAACCGATATTGAAAAAACGATATTGAATCCGATATTAGAACCGATATTGAAAAACAAATATTGCAAAACCGATATTGAAAAACCGATACTGAAACCGATATTAGAACCGATATTGAAAAACCGATATTGAAATACCGATATTGAAAAACCTATATGGAAAAACTGATATTGCAAAACCGATATTGAATCCGATATTAGAACCGATATTGAAAAACCGATATTCAAAAACCGATATTGGAGAACAAATATTCAAAAACCGATATTGAAAAACCTATATCGAAAAACCTATATCGAAAAACTGATATTGAAAAATCGATATTGAAACCGATATTAGAACCGATATTGAAAAACAAATATTGAAAAACCGATATTGAAAAATCGATATTGAAACCGATATTAGAACCGATATTCAAAAACCGATATTGAAAAACTGATATTGAAAAACCGATATTGAAAAACCGATATTGAAAAACCTATATGGAAAAACTGATATTGCAAAACCGATATTGAATCCGATATTAGAACCGATATTGAAAAACCGATATTGAAAAACCGATATTGAAAAACCGATATTGAAAAACCGATATTGAAAAACCGATATTGAAAAACCTATATCGAAAAACTGATATTGAAAAATCGATATTGAAACCGATATTAGAACCGATATTGAAAAACAAATATTGAAAAACCGATATTGAAAAATCGATATTGAAACCGATATTAGAACCGATATTCAAAAACCGATATTGAAAAACTGATATTGAAAAACCGATATTGAAAAACCGATATTGAAAAACCTATATCGAAAAACTGATATTGAACAATCGATATTGAAACCGATATTAGAACCGATATTGAAAAACCGATATTGAAAACCAAATATTGAAATACTGATATTGAAAGACCGATATTGAAAAACCGATATTGAAAAACCGATATTGAAAAACCGATATTGAAAAACCTATATCGAAAAACTGATATTGAAAAATCGATATTGAAACCGATATTAGAACCGATATTGAAAAACCGATATTGTAAAGCAAATATTGAAAAACTGATATCGAAAAACTGATATTGAAAAACCGATATTGAAAAACCAATATTGAAAAACCGATATTGAAAAACCTATATCGAAAAACTGATATTGAAAAATCGATATTGAAACCGATATTAGAACCGATATTGAAAAACCGATATTGAAAAACCTATATCGAAAAACTGATATTGAAAAATCGATATTGAAACCGATATTAGAACCGATATTGAAAAACCGATATTGAAAAACAAATATTGAAAAACTGATATCGAAAAACTGATATTGAAAAACCGATATTGAAAAACCGATATTGAAAAACCTATATTGAAAAACCGATATTGAAAAACCGATATTGAAGAACCGATATTGAAAAACCTATATCGAATAACTGATATTGCAAAACCGATATTGAAAAAACGATATTGAATCCGATATTAGAACCGATATTGAAAAACAAATATTGCAAAACCGATATTGAAAAACCGATACTGAAACCGATATTAGAACCGATATTGAAAAACCGATATTGAAATACCGATATTGAAAAACCTATATGGAAAAACTGATATTGCAAAACCGATATTGAATCCGATATTAGAACCGATATTGAAAAACCGATATTCAAAAACCGATATTGGAGAACAAATATTCAAAAACCGATATTGAAAAACCTATATCGAAAAACTGATATTGAAAAATCGATATTGAAACCGATATTAGAACCGATATTGAAAAACCGATATTGAAAAACAAATATTGAAAAACTGATATCGAAAAACTGATATTGAAAAACCGATATTGAAAAACCGATATTGAATCCGATATTAGAACCGATATTCAAAAACCGATATTGTAGAACAAATATTGAAAAACTGATATTGAAAAACCGATATTGAAAAACCGATATTGAAAAACCGATATTGAAAAACCTATATCGAATAACTGATATTGCAAAACCGATATTGAATCCGATATTAGAACCGATATTGATAAACCGATATTGAAATACCGATATTGAAAAACCTATATGGAAAAACTGATATTGCAAAACCGATATTGAATCCGATATTAGAACCGATATTGAAAAACCGATATTCAAAAACCGATATTGGAGAACAAATATTCAAAAACCGATATTGAAAAACGAATATTGAAATACTGATATTGAAAAACTGATTTGAATCCGATATTAGAACCGATATTCAAAAACCGATATTGGAGAACAAATATTGAAAAACTGATATTGAAAAACCGATATTGAAAAACCGCTATTGAAAAACCGATATTGAAACCGATATTAGAACCGATATTCAAAAACCGATATTGAAAACCAAATATTGAAAAACTGATATTGAAAAACCGATATTGAAAAACCGATATTGAAAAACCTATATCGAAAAACTGATATTGAAAAATCGATATTGAAACCGATATTAGAACCGATATTGTAAAGCAAATATTGAAAAACTGATATCGAAAAACTGATATTGAAAAACCGATATTGAAAAACCGATATTGAATCCGATATTAGAACCGATATTCAAAAACCGATATTGGAGAACAAATATTGAAAAACTGATATTGAAAAACCGATATTGAAAAACCGATATTGAAAAACCGATATTGAAAAATCTATATCGAATAACTGATATTGCAAAACCGATATTGAATCCGATATTAGAACCGATATTGAAAAACCGATATTGAAATACCGATATTGAAAAACCTATATGGAAAAACTGATATTGCAAAACCGATATTGAATCCGATATTAGAACCGATATTGAAAAACCGATATTCAAAAACCGATATTGGAGAACAAATATTCAAAAACCGATATTGAAAAACGAATATTGAAAAACTGATATTGAAAAACTGATATTGAATCCGATATTAGAACCGATATTCAAAAACCGATATTGGAGAACAAATATTGAAAAACTGATATTGAAAAACCGATATTGAAAAACCGCTATTGAAAAACCGATATTGAAACCGATATTAGAACCGATATTCAAAAACCGATATTGAAAACCAAATATTGAAAAACTGATATTGAAAAACCGATATTGAAAAACCGATATTGAAAAACCTATATCGAAAAACTGATATTGAAAAATCGATATTGAAACCGATATTAGAACCGATATTGAAAAACCGATATTGTAAAGCAAATATTGAAAAACTGATATCGAAAAACTGATATTGAAAAACCGATATTGAAAAACCGATATTGAATCCGATAATAGAACCGATATTCAAAAACCGATATTGAAAACCAAATATTGAAATACTGAAATTGAAAAACCGATATTGAAAAACCGATATTGAAAAACCTATATCGAAAAACTGATATTGAAAAATCGATATTGAAACCGATATTAGAACCGATATTGAAAACCGATATTGAAAAACAAATATTGAAAAACTGATATCGAAAAACTGATATTGAAAAACCGATATTGAAAAACCGATATTAAATCCGATATTAGAACCGATATTGAAAAACCGATATTGAAAAACCTATATCGAAAAACTGATATTGAAAAATCGATATTGAAACCGATATTAGAACCGATATTGAAAAACCGATATTGAAAAACCGATATTGAAAAACCGATATTGAAAAACCTATATCGAAAAACTGATATTGAAAAATCGATATTGAAACCGATATTAGAACCGATATTGAAAAACCGATATTGTAAAGCAAATATTGAAAAACTGATATCGAAAAACTGATATTGAAAAACCGATATTGAAAAACCGATATTGTAAAGCAAATATTGAAAAACTGATATCGAAAAACTGATATTGAAAAACCGATATTGAAAAACCGATATTGAATCCGATAATAGAACCGATATTCAAAAACCGATATTGAAAACCAAATATTGAAATACTGATATTGAAAAACCGATATTGAAAAACCGATATTGAAAAACCGATATTGAAAAACCGATATTGAAAAACCTATATCGAAAAACTGATATTGAAAAATCGATATTGAAACCGATATTAGAACCGATATTGAAAAACCGATATTGTAAAGCAAATATTGAAAAACTGATATCGAAAAACTGATATTGAAAAACCGATATTGAAAAACCGATATTGAAAAACCGATATTGAAAAACCGATATTGAAAAACCGATATTGAAAAACCTATATCGAAAAACTGATATTGAAAAATCGATATTGAAACCGATATTAGAACCGATATTGAAAAACCGATATTGAAAAACCTATATCGAAAAACTGATATTGAAAAATCGATATTGAAACCGATATTAGAACCGATATTGAAAAACCGATATTGAAAAACAAATATTGAAAAACTGATATCGAAAAACTGATATTGAAAAACCGATATTGAAAAATCGATATTAAATCCGATATTAGAACCGATATTCAAAAACCGATATTGTAAAGCAAATATTGAAAAACTGATATCGAAAAACTGATATTGAAAAACCGATATTGAAAAACCGATATTGTAAAGCAAATATTGAAAAACTGATATCGAAAAACCGATATTCAAAAACCGATATTGAAAACCAAATATTGAAATACTGATATTGAAAAACCGATATTGAAAAACCGATATTGAAAAACCGCTATTGAAAAACCGATATTGAAACCGATATTAGAACCGATATTCAAAAACCGATATTGAAAACCAAATATTGAAATACTGATATTGAAAAACCGATATTGAAAAACCGATATTGAAAAACCTATATCGAAAAACTGATATTGAAAAATCGATATTGAAACCGATATTAGAACCGATATTGAAAAACCGATATTGAAAAACAAATATTGAAAAACTGACATCGAAAAACTGATATTGAAAAACCGATATTGAAAAACCGATATTAAATCCGATATTAGAACCGATATTGAAAAACCGATATTGAAAAACCTATATCGAAAAACTGATATTGAAAAATCGATATTGAAACCGATATTAGAACCGATATTGAAAAACCGATATTGAAAAACCGATATTGAAAAACCGATATTGAAAAACCTATATCGAAAAACTGATATTGAAAAATCGATATTGAAACCGATATTAGAACCGATATTGAAAAACCGATATTGTAAAGCAAATATTGAAAAACTGATATCGAAAAACTGATATTGAAAAACCGATATTGAAAAACCGATATTGTAAAGCAAATATTGAAAAACTGATATCGAAAAACTGATATTGAAAAATCGATATTGAAACCGATATTAGAACCGATATTGAAAAACCGATATTGAAAAACCTATATCGAAAAACTGATATTGAAAAATCGATATTGAAACCGATATTAGAACCGATATTGAAAAACCGATATTGAAAAACAAATATTGAAAAACTGATATCGAAAAACTGATATTGAAAAACCGATATTGAAAAATCGATATTGAAACCGATATTAGAACCGATATTCAAAAACCGATATTGTAAAGCAAATATTGAAAAACTGATATCGAAAAACTGATATTGAAAAACCGATATTGAAAAACCGATATTGTAAAGCAAATATTGAAAAACTGATATCGAAAAACTGATATTGAAAAACCGATATTGAAAAACCGATATTGAATCCGATAATAGAACCGATATTCAAAAACCGATATTGAAAACCAAATATTGAAATACTGATATTGAAAAACCGATATTGAAAAACCGATATTGAAAAACCGATATTGAAAAACCGATATTGAAAAACCTATATCGAAAAACTGATATTGAAAAATCGATATTGAAACCGATATTAGAACCGATATTGAAAAACCGATATTGTAAAGCAAATATTGAAAAACTGATATCGAAAAACTGATATTGAAAAACCGATATTGAAAAACCGATATTGAAAAACCGATATTGAAAAACCTATATCGAAAAACTGATATTGAAAAATCGATATTGAAACCGATATTAGAACCGATATTGAAAAACCGATATTGAAAAACCTATATCGAAAAACTGATATTGAAAAATCGATATTGAAACCGATATTAGAACCGATATTGAAAAACCGATATTGAAAAACAAATATTGAAAAACTGATATCGAAAAACTGATATTGAAAAACCGATATTGAAAAACCGATATTGAAAAACCTATATTGAAAAACCGATATTGAAAAACCGATATTGAAGAACCGATATTGAAAAACCTATATCGAATAACTGATATTGCAAAACCGATATTGAAAAAACGATATTGAATCCGATATTAGAACCGATATTGAAAAACAAATATTGCAAAACCGATATTGAAAAACCGATACTGAAACCGATATTAGAACCGATATTGAAAAACCGATATTGAAATACCGATATTGAAAAACCTATATGGAAAAACTGATATTGCAAAACCGATATTGAATCCGATATTAGAACCGATATTGAAAAACCGATATTCAAAAACCGATA
Organism: Andrena cerasifolii; assembly: GCF_050908995.1. Lineage (NCBI taxonomy): Eukaryota > Metazoa > Arthropoda > Insecta > Hymenoptera > Andrenidae > Andrena > Andrena cerasifolii. Next base: position 27,731 of record NW_027485104.1, on the reverse strand, counting down.
TTGGAGAACAAATATTCAAAAACCGATATTGAAAAACGAATATTGAAATACTGATATTGAAAAACTGATTTGAATCCGATATTAGAACCGATATTCAAAAACCGATATTGGAGAACAAATATTGAAAAACTGATATTGAAAAACCGATATTGAAAAACCGCTATTGAAAAACCGATATTGAAACCGATATTAGAACCGATATTCAAAAACCGATATTGAAAACCAAATATTGAAAAACTGATATTGAAAAACCGATATTGAAAAACCGATATTGAAAAACCAAATATTGAAAAACTGATATTGAAAAACCGATATTGAAAAACCGATATTGAAAAACCTATATCGAAAAACTGATATTGAAAAATCGATATTGAAACCGATATTAGAACCGATATTGAAAAACCGATATTGTAAAGCAAATATTGAAAAACTGATATCGAAAAACTGATATTGAAAAACCGATATTGAAAAACCGATATTGAATCCGATAATAGAACCGATATTCAAAAACCGATATTGAAAACCAAATATTGAAATACTGATATTGAAAAACCGATATTGAAAAACCGATATTGAAAAACCTATATCGAAAAACTGATATTGAAAAATCGATATTGAAACCGATATTAGAACCGATATTGAAAAACCGATATTGAAAAACAAATATTGAAAAACTGATATCGAAAAACTGATATTGAAAAACCGATATTGAAAAACCGATATTGAAAAACCGATATTAAATCCGATATTAGAACCGATATTCAAAAACCGATATTGGAGAACGAATATTGAAAAACTGATATTGAAAAACCGATATTGAAAAACCGATATTGAAAAACCGATATTGAAAAACAAATATTGAAAAACTGATATCTAAAAACTGATATTGAAAAACCGATATTGAAAAACCGATATTGAATCCGATATTAGAACCGATATTCAAAAACCGATATTGTAGAACAAATATTGAAAAACTGATATCTAAAAACTGATATTGAAAAACCGATATTGAAAAACCGATATTGAATCCGATATTAGAACCGATATTCAAAAACCGATATTGAAAAACAAATATTGAAAAACTGATATCTAAAAACTGATATTGAAAAACCGATATTGAAAAACCGATATTGAATCCGATATTAGAACCGATATTCAAAAACCGATATTGTAGAACAAATATTGAAAAACTGATATTGAAAAACCGATATTGAAAAACCGATATTGAAAAACCGATATTAAATCCGATATTAGAACCGATATTCAAAAACCGATATTGGAGAACGAATATTGAAAAACTGATATTGAAAAACCGATATTGAAAAACCGATATTGAAAAACCGATATTGAAAAACAAATATTGAAAAACTGATATCGAAAAACTGATATTGAGAAACTGATATTGCAAAACCGATATTGAAAAACCGATATTGAAAAACCGATATTGAAAAACCTATATCGAATAACTGATATTGCAAAACCGATATTGAAAAAACGATATTGAATCCGATATTAGAACCGATATTGAAAAACTGATATTGAAAAACCGATATTGAAAAACCGATATTGAAAAACCTATATCGAAAAACTGATATTGAACAATCGATATTGAAACCGATATTAGAACCGATATTGAAAAACCGATATTGAAAAACAAATATTGAAAAACTGATATCGAAAAACTGATATTGAAAAACCGATATTGAAAAACCGATATTGAATCCGATATTAGAACCGATATTTAAAAACCGATATTGGAGAACAAATATTGAAAAACTGATATTGAAAAACCGATATTGAAAAACCGATATTGAAAAACCGATATTGAAAAACCTATATCGAATAACTGATATTGCAAAACCGATATTGAATCCGATATTAGAACCGATATTGAAAAACCGATATTGAAATACCGATATTGAAAAACCTATATGGAAAAACTGATATTGCAAAACCGATATTGAATCCGATATTAGAACCGATATTGAAAAACCGATATTCAAAAACCGATATTGGAGAACAAATATTCAAAAACCGATATTGAAAAACGAATATTGAAAAACTGATATTGAAAAACCGATATTGAAAAACCGCTATTGAAAAACCGATATTGAAACCGATATTAGAACCGATATTCAAAAACCGATATTGAAAACCAAATATTGAAAAACTGATATTGAAAAACCGGTATTGAAAAACCGATATTGAAAAACCTATATCGAAAAACTGATATTGAAACCGATATTAGAACCGATATTGAAAAACCGATATTGAAAAACCGATATTGAAAAACCGATATTGAAAAACCTATATCGAAAAACTGATATTGAAAAATCGATATTGAAACCGATATTAGAACCGATATTGAAAAACCGATATTGTAAAGCAAATATTGAAAAACTGATATCGAAAAACTGATATTGAAAAACCGATATTGAAAAACCGATATTGAATCCGATAATAGAACCGATATTCAAAAACCGATAATGAAAACCAAATATTGAAAAACTGATATTGAAAAACCGATATTGAAAAACCGATATTGAAAAACCTATATCGAAAAACTGATATTGAAAAATCGATATTGAAACCGATATTAGAACCGATATTGAAAAACCGATATTGAAAAACAAATATTGAAAAACTGATATCGAAAAACTGATATTGAAAAACCGATATTGAAAAACCGATATTGAATCCGATATTAGAACCGATATTCAAAAACCGATATTGTAGAACAAATATTGAAAAACTGATATTGAAAAACCGATATTGAAAAACCGATATTGAAAAACCTATATCGAAAAACTGATATTGAAAAATCGATATTGAAACCGATATTAGAACCGATATTGAAAAACCGATATTGAAAAACCTATATCGAAAAACTGATATTGAAAAACCGATATTGTAAAGCAAATATTGAAAAACTGATATCGAAAAACTGATATTGAAAAACCGATATTGAAAAACCGATATTGAATCCGATATTAGAACCGATATTCAATAACCGATATTGTAGAACAAATATTGAAAAACTGATATTGAAAAACCGATATTGAAAAACCGATATTGAAAAACCGATATTGAAAAACCTATATCGAATAACTGATATTGCAAAACCGATATTGAATCCGATATTAGAACCGATATTGAAAAACCGATATTGAAATACCGATATTGAAAAACCTATATGGAAAAACTGATATTGCAAAACGAATATTGAAATACTGATATTGAAAAATCGATATTGAAACCGATATTAGAACCGATATTGAAAAACCGATATTGAAAAACCTATATCGAAAAACTGATATTGAAAAATCGATATTGAAACCGATATTAGAACCGATATTGAAAAACCGATATTGAAAAACCGATATTGAAAAACCGATATTGAAAAACCTATATCGAAAAACTGATATTGAAAAATCGATATTGAAACCGATATTAGAACCGATATTGAAAAACCGATATTGTAAAGCAAATATTGAAAAACTGATATCGAAAAACTGATATTGAAAAACCGATATTGAAAAACCGATATTGTAAAGCAAATATTGAAAAACTGATATCGAAAAACTGATATTGAAAAACCGATATTGAAAAACCGATATTGAATCCGATAATATATTATGGATTCAAAAACCGATATTGAAAACCAAATATTGAAATACTGATATTGAAAAACCGATATTGAAAAACCAATATTGAAAAACCGATATTGAAAAACCGATATTGAAAAACCTATATCGAAAACTGATATTGAAAAATCGATATTGGAAACCGATATTAGAACCGATATGAAAAACCGATATTGTAAAGCAAATATTGAAAAACTGATATCGAAAAACTAATATTGAAAAACCGATATTGAAAAACCGATATTGAAAAACCTATATCGAATAACTGATATTGCAAAACCGATATTGAAAAAACGATATTGAATCCGATATTAGAACCGATATTGAAAAACAAATATTGAAAAACCGATATTGAAAAATCGATATTGAAACCGATATTAGAACCGATATTCAAAAACCGATATTGAAAAACTGATATTGAAAAACCGATATTGAAAAACCGATATTGAAAAACCTATATCGAAAACTGATATTGAACAAATCGATATTGAAACCGATATTAGAACCGATATTGAAAAACCGATATTGAAAACCAAATATTGAAATACTGATATTGAAAAACCGATATTGAAAAACCGATATTGAAAAACCGATATTGAAAAACCGATATTGAAAAACCTATATCGAAAAACTGATATTGAAAAACCGATATTGAATCCGATATTAGAACCGATATTCAAAAACCGATATTGTAGAACAAATATTGAAAAACTGATATTGAAAAACCGATATGAAAAACCGATATTGAAAAACCGATATTGAAAAACCTATATCGAATAACTGATATTGCAAAACCGATATTGAATCCGATATTAGAACCGATATTGAAAAACCGATATTGAAATACCGATATTGAAAAACCCTATATGGAAAAACTGATATTTGCAAACCGATATTGAATCCGATATTAGAACCGATATTGAAAAACCGATATTCAAAAAACCGATATTGGAGAACAAATATTCAAAAACCGATATTGAAAAACGAATATTGAAATACTGATATTGAAAAACTGATTTGAATCCGATATTAGAACCGATATTCAAAAACCGATATTGGAGAACAAATATTGAAAAACTGATATTGAAAAACCGATATTGAAAAACCGCTATTGAAAAACCGATATTGAAACCGATATTAGAACCGATATTCAAAAACCGATATTGAAAACCAAAATATGAAAAACTGATATTGAAAAACCGATATTGAAAAACCGATATTGAAAAACCTATATCGAAAAGCTGATATTGAAAATCGATATTGAAACCGATATTAGAACCGATATTGTAAAGCAAATATTGAAAAACTGATATCGAAAAACTGATATTGAAAAACCGATATTGAAAAACCGATATTGAAAAACCGATATTGTAAAGCAAATATTGAAAAACTGATATCGAATAACCGATATTCAAAAACCGATATTGAAAACCAAATATTGAAATACTGATATTGAAAAACCGATATTGAAAAACCGATATTGAAAAACCGCTATTGAAAACCGATATTGAAACCGATATTAGAACCGATATTCAAAACCGATATTGAAAACCAAATATTGAAAAACTGATATTGAAAAACCGATATTGAAAAACCGATATTGAAAAACTGATATTGAAAAATCGATATGAAACCGATATTAGAACCGATATTGAAAAACCGATATTGAAAAACCGATATGAAAACGCTATTGAAAAACCGATATTGAAACCGATATTAGAACCGATATTCAAAAACCGATATTGAAAACCAAATATTGAAAAACTGATATTGAAAAACCGATATTGAAAAACCGATATTGAAAAACCTATATCGAAAACTGATATTGAAAAATCGATATTGAAACCGATATTAGAACCGATATTGAAAAACCGATATTGTAAAGCAAATATTGAAAAACTGATATCGAAAACTGATATTGAAAAACCGATATTGAAAAACCGATATTGAATCCGATAATAGAACCGATATTCAAAAACCGATATTGAAAACCAAATATTGAAATACTGATATTGAAAAACCGATATTGAAAAACCGATATTGAAAAACCTATATCGAAAAACTGATATTGAAAAATCGATATTGAAACCGATATTAGAACCGATATTGAAAAACCGATATTGAAAAACAAATATTGAAAAACTGATATCGAAAAACTGATATTGAAAAACCGATATTGAAAACCGATATTGAAAACCTATATTGAAAAACCGATATTGAAAAACCGATATTGAAGAACCGATATTGAAAAACCTATATCGAATAACTGATATTGCAAAACCGATATTGAAAAAACGATATTGAATCCGATATTAGAACCGATATTGAAAAACAAATATTGCAAAACCGATATTGAAAAACGATACTGAAACCGATATTAGAACCGATATTGAAAAACCGATATTGAAATACCGATATTGAAAAACCTATATGGAAAAACTGATATTGCAAAACCGATATTGAATCCGATATTAGAACCGATATTGAAAAACCGATATTCAAAAACCGATATTGGAGAACAAATATTCAAAAACCGATATTGAAAAACCTATATCGAAAAACCTATATCGAAAAACTGATATTGAAAAATCGATATTGAAACCGATATTAGAACCGATATTGAAAAACAAATATTGAAAAACCGATATTGAAAAATCGATATTGAAACCGATATTAGAACCGATATTCAAAAACCGATATTGAAAAACTGATATTGAAAACCGATATTGAAAAACCGATATTGAAAAACCTATATGGAAAAACTGATATTGCAAAACCGATATTGAATCCGATATTAGAACCGATATTGAAAAACCGATATTGAAAAACCGATATTGAAAAACCGATATTGAAAAACCGATATTGAAAAACCGATATTGAAAACCTATATCGAAAAACTGATATTGAAAAATCGATATTGAAACCGATATTAGAACCGATATTGAAAACAAATATTGAAAAACCGATATTGAAAAATCGATATTGAAACCGATATTAGAACCGATATTCAAAAACCGATATTGAAAAACTGATATTGAAAAACCGATATTGAAAAACCGATATTGAAAAACCTATATCGAAAAACTGATATTGAACAATCGATATTGAAACCGATATTAGAACCGATATTGAAAAACCGATATTGAAAACCAAATATTGAAATACTGATATTGAAAAACCGATATTGAAAAACCGATATTGAAAAACCGATATTGAAAAACCGATATTGAAAAACCTATATCGAAAAACTGATATTGAAAAATCGATATTGAAACCGATATTAGAACCGATATTGAAAAACCGATATTGTAAAGCAAATATTGAAAAACTGATATCGAAAAACTGATATTGAAAAACCGATATTGAAAAACCAATATTGAAAAACCGATATTGAAAAACCTATATCGAAAAACTGATATTGAAAAATCGATATTGAAACCGATATTAGAACCGATATTGAAAAACCGATATTGAAAAACCTATATCGAAAAACTGATATTGAAAAATCGATATTGAAACCGATATTAGAACCGATATTGAAAAACCGATATTGAAAAACAAATATTGAAAAACTGATATCGAAAAACTGATATTGAAAAACCGATATTGAAAAACCGATATTGAAAAACCTATATTGAAAAACCGATATTGAAAAACCGATATTGAAGAACCGATATTGAAAAACCTATATCGAATAACTGATATTGCAAAACCGATATTGAAAAAACGATATTGAATCCGATATTAGAACCGATATTGAAAAACAAATATTGCAAACCGATATTGAAAAACCGATACTGAACCGATATTAGAACCGATATTGAAAAACCGATATTGAAATACCGATATTGAAAAACCTATATGGAAAAACTGATATTGCAAAACCGATATTGAATCCGATATTAGAACCGATATTGAAAAACCGATATTCAAAAACCGATATTGGAGAACAAATATTCAAAAACCGATATTGAAAACCTATATCGAAAAACTGATATTGAAAAATCGATATTGAAACCGATATTAGAACCGATATTGAAAAACCGATATTGAAAAACAAATATTGAAAAACTGATATCGAAAACTGATATTGAAAAACCGATATTGAAAAACCGATATTGAATCCGATATTAGAACCGATATTCAAAAACCGATATTGTAGAACAAATATTGAAAAACTGATATTGAAAAACCGATATTGAAAACCGATATTGAAAAACCGATATTGAAAAACCTATATCGAATAACTGATATTGCAAAACCGATATTGAATCCGATATTAGAACCGATATTGATAAACCGATATTGAAATACCGATATTGAAAAACCTATATGGAAAAACTGATATTGCAAAACCGATATTGAATCCGATATTAGAACCGATATTGAAAAACCGATATTCAAAAACCGATATTGGAGAACAAGTATTCAAAAACCGATATTGAAAAACGAATATTGAAATACTGATATTGAAAAACTGATTTGAATCCGATATTAGAACCGATATTCAAAAACCGATATTGGAGAACAAATATTGAAAAACTGATATTGAAAAACCGATATTGAAAAACCGCTATTGAAAAACCGATATTGAAACCGATATTAGAACCGATATTCAAAAACCGATATTGAAAACCAAATATTGAAAAACTGATATTGAAAAACCGATATTGAAAAACCGATATTGAAAAACCTATATCGAAAAACTGATATTGAAAAATCGATATTGAAACCGATATTAGAACCGATATTGTAAAGCAAATATTGAAAAACTGATATCGAAAAACTGATATTGAAAAACCGATATTGAAAAACCGATATTGAATCCGATATTAGAACCGATATTCAAAAACCGATATTGGAGAACAAATATTGAAAAACTGATATTGAAAAACCGATATTGAAAAACCGATATTGAAAAACCGATATTGAAAATCTATATCGAATAACTGATATTGCAAAACCGATATTGAATCCGATATTAGAACCGATATTGAAAAACCGATATTCAAAAACCGATATTGGAGAACAAATATTCAAAAACCGATATTGAAAAACGAATATTGAAAAACTGATATTGAAAAACTGATATTGCATCCGATATTAGAACCGATATTCAAAAACCGATATTGGAGAACAAATATTGAAAAACTGATATTGAAAAACCGATATTGAAAAACCGCTATTGAAAAACCGATATTGAAACCGATATTAGAACCGATATTCAAAAACCGATATTGAAAACCAAATATTGAAAAACTGATATTGAAAAACCGATATTGAAAAACCGATATTGAAAAACCTATATCGAAAAACTGATATTGAAAAATCGATATTGAAACCGATATTAGAACCGATATTGAAAACCGATATTGTAAAGCAAATATTGAAAAACTGATATCGAAAAACTGATATTGAAAAACCGATATTGAAAAACCGATATTGATCCGATAATAGAACCGATATTCAAAAACCGATATTGAAAACCAAATATTGAAATACTGAAATTGAAAAACCGATATTGCAAAACCGATATTGAAAACCTATATCGAAAAACTGATATTGAAAAATCGATATTGAAACCGATATTAGAACCGATATTGAAAACCGATATTGAAAAACAAATATTGAAAAACTGATATCGAAAAACTGATATTGAAAAACCGATATTGAAAAACCGATATTAAATCCGATATTAGAAACCGATATTGAAAAACCGATATTGAAAAACCTATATCGAAAAACTGATATTGAAAAATCGATATTGAAACCGATATTAGAACCGATATTGAAAAACCGATATTGAAAAACCGATATTGAAAAACCGATATTGAAAAACCTATATCGAAAAACTGATATTGAAAAATCGATATTGAAACCGATATTAGAACCGATATTGAAAAACCGATATTGTAAAGCAAATATTGAAAAACTGATATCGAAAAACTGATATTGAAAAACCGATATTGAAAAACCGATATTGTAAAGCAAATATTGAAAAACTGATATCGAAAAACTGATATTGAAAAACCGATATTGAAAAACCGATATTGAATCCGATAATAGAACCGATATTGAAAACCAAATATTGAAATACTGATATTGAAAAACCGATATTGAAAAACCGATATTGAAAAACCGATATTGAAAAACCGATATTGAAAAACCTATATCGAAAAACTGATATTGAAAAATCGATATTGAAACCGATATTAGAACCGATATTGAAAAACCGATATTGTAAAGCAAATATTGAAAAACTGATATCGAAAAACTGATATTGAAAAACCGATATTGAAAAACCGATATTGAAAAACCGATATTGAAAAACCTATATCGAAAAACTGATATTGAAAAATCGATATTGAAACCGATATTAGAACCGATATTGAAAAACCGATATTGAAAAACCTATATCGAAAAACTGATATTGAAAAATCGATATTGAAACCGATATTAGAACCGATATTGAAAAACCGATATTGAAAAACAAATATTGAAAAACTGATATCGAAAAACTGATATTGAAAAACCGATATTGAAAAATCGATATTGAAACCGATATTAGAACCGATATTCAAAAACCGATATTGTAAAGCAAATATTGAAAAACTGATATCGAAAAACTGATATTGAAAAACCGATATTGAAAAACCGATATTGTAAAGCAAATATTGAAAAACTGATATCGAAAAACCGATATTCAAAAACCGATATTGAAAACCAAATATTGAAATACTGATATTGAAAAACCGATATTGAAAAACCGATATTGAAAAACCGCTATTGAAAAACCGATATTGAAACCGATATTAGAACCGATATTCAAAAACCGATATTGAAAACCAAATATTGAAAAACTGATATTGAAAAACCGATATTGAAAAACCGATATTGAAAAACCTATATCGAAAAACTGATATTGAAAAATCGATATTGAAACCGATATTAGAACCGATATTGAAAAACCGATATTGAAAAACAAATATTGAAAAACTGACATCGAAAAACTGATATTGAAAAACCGATATTGAAAAACCGATATTAAATCCGATATTAGAACCGATATTGAAAAACCGATATTGAAAAACCTATATCGAAAAACTGATATTGAAAAATCGATATTGAAACCGATATTAGAACCGATATTGAAAAACCGATATTGAAAAACCGATATTGAAAAACCGATATTGAAAAACCTATATCGAAAAACTGATATTGAAAAATCGATATTGAAACCGATATTAGAACCGATATTGAAAAACCGATATTGTAAAGCAAATATTGAAAAACTGATATCGAAAAACTGATATTGAAAAACCGATATTGAAAAACCGATATTGTAAAGCAAATATTGAAAAACTGATATCGAAAAACTGATATTGAAAAACCGATATTGAAAAACCGATATTGAATCCGATAATAGAACCGATATTCAAAAACCGATATTGAAAACCAAATATTGAAATACTGATATTGAAAAACCGATATTGAAAAACCGATATTGAAAAACCGATATTGAAAAACCGATATTGAAAAACCTATATCGAAAAACTGATATTGAAAAATCGATATTGAAACCGATATTAGAACCGATATTGAAAAACCGATATTGTAAAGCAAATATTGAAAAACTGATATCGAAAAACTGATATTGAAAAACCGATATTGAAAAACCGATATTGAAAAACCGATATTGAAAAACCTATATCGAAAAACTGATATTGAAAAATCGATATTGAAACCGATATTAGAACCGATATTGAAAAACCGATATTGAAAAACCTATATCGAAAAACTGATATTGAAAAATCGATATTGAAACCGATATTAGAACCGATATTGAAAAACCGATATTGAAAAACAAATATTGAAAAACTGATATCGAAAAACTGATATTGAAAAACCGATATTGAAAAATCGATATTGAAACCGATATTAGAACCGATATTCAAAAACCGATATTGTAAAGCAAATATTGAAAAACTGATATCGAAAAACTGATATTGAAAAACCGATATTGAAAAACCGATATTGTAAAGCAAATATTGAAAAACTGATATCGAAAAACTGATATTGAAAAACCGATATTGAAAAACCGATATTGAATCCGATAATAGAACCGATATTCAAAAACCGATATTGAAAACCAAATATTGAAATACTGATATTGAAAAACCGATATTGAAAAACCGATATTGAAAAACCGATATTGAAAAACCTATATCGAAAAACTGATATTGAAAAATCGATATTGAAACCGATATTAGAACCGATATTGAAAAACCGATATTGTAAAGCAAATATTGAAAAACTGATATCGAAAAACTGATATTGAAAAACCGATATTGAAAAACCGATATTGAAAAACCGATATTGAAAAACCTATATCGAAAAACTGATATTGAAAAATCGATATTGAAACCGATATTAGAACCGATATTGAAAAACCGAAATTGAAAAACCTATATCGAAAAACTGATATTGAAAAATCGATATTGAAACCGATATTAGAACCGATATTGAAAAACCGATATTGAAAAACAAATATTGAAAAACTGATATCGAAAAACTGATATTGAAAAACCGATATTGAAAAACCGATATTGAAAAACCTATATTGAAAAACCGATATTGAAAAACCGATATTGAAGAACCGATATTGAAAAACCTATATCGAATAACTGATATTGCAAAACCGATATTGAAAAAACGATATTGAATCCGATATTAGAACCGATATTGAAAAACAAATATTGCAAAACCGATATTGAAAAACCGATACTGAAACCGATATTAGAACCGATATTGAAAAACCGATATTGAAATACCGATATTGAAAAACCTATATGGAAAAACTGATATTGCAAAACCGATATTGAATCCGATATTAGAACCGATATTGAAAAACCGATATTCAAAAACCGATATTGGAGAACAAATATTCAAAAACCGATATTGAAAAACGAATATTGAAATACTGATATTGAAAAACTGATTTGAATCCGATATTAGAACCGATATTCAAAAACCGATATTGGAGAACAAATATTGAAAAACTGATATTGAAAAACCGATATTGAAAAACCGCTATTGAAAAACCGATATTGAAACCGATATTAGAACCGATATTCAAAAACCGATATTGAAAACCAAATATTGAAAAACTGATATTGAAAAACCGATATTGAAAAACCGATATTGAAAAACCAAATATTGAAAAACTGATATTGAAAAACCGATATTGAAAAACCGATATTGAAAAACCTATATCGAAAAACTGATATTGAAAAATCGATATTGAAACCGATATTAGAACCGATATTGAAAAACCGATATTGTAAAGCAAATATTGAAAAACTGATATCGAAAAACTGATATTGAAAAACCGATATTGAAAAACCGATATTGAATCCGATAATAGAACCGATATTCAAAAACCGATATTGAAAACCAAATATTGAAATACTGATATTGAAAAACCGATATTGAAAAACCGATATTGAAAAACCTATATCGAAAAACTGATATTGAAAAATCGATATTGAAACCGATATTAGAACCGATATTGAAAAACCGATATTGAAAAACAAATATTGAAAAACTGATATCGAAAAACTGATATTGAAAAACCGATATTGAAAAACCGATATTGAAAAACCGATATTAAATCCGATATTAGAACCGATATTCAAAAACCGATATTGGAGAACGAATATTGAAAAACTGATATTGAAAAACCGATATTGAAAAACCGATATTGAAAAACCGATATTGAAAAACAAATATTGAAAAACTGATATCTAAAAACTGATATTGAAAAACCGATATTGAAAAACCGATATTGAATCCGATATTAGAACCGATATTCAAAAACCGATATTGTAGAACAAATATTGAAAAACTGATATCTAAAAACTGATATTGAAAAACCGATATTGAAAAACCGATATTGAATCCGATATTAGAACCGATATTCAAAAACCGATATTGAAAAACAAATATTGAAAAACTGATATCTAAAAACTGATATTGAAAAACCGATATTGAAAAACCGATATTGAATCCGATATTAGAACCGATATTCAAAAACCGATATTGTAGAACAAATATTGAAAAACTGATATTGAAAAACCGATATTGAAAAACCGATATTGAAAAACCGATATTAAATCCGATATTAGAACCGATATTCAAAAACCGATATTGGAGAACGAATATTGAAAAACTGATATTGAAAAACCGATATTGAAAAACCGATATTGAAAAACCGATATTGAAAAACAAATATTGAAAAACTGATATCGAAAAACTGATATTGAGAAACTGATATTGCAAAACCGATATTGAAAAACCGATATTGAAAAACCGATATTGAAAAACCTATATCGAATAACTGATATTGCAAAACCGATATTGAAAAAACGATATTGAATCCGATATTAGAACCGATATTGAAAAACTGATATTGAAAAACCGATATTGAAAAACCGATATTGAAAAACCTATATCGAAAAACTGATATTGAACAATCGATATTGAAACCGATATTAGAACCGATATTGAAAAACCGATATTGAAAAACAAATATTGAAAAACTGATATCGAAAAACTGATATTGAAAAACCGATATTGAAAAACCGATATTGAATCCGATATTAGAACCGATATTTAAAAACCGATATTGGAGAACAAATATTGAAAAACTGATTTTGAAAAACCGATATTGAAAAACCGATATTGAAAAACCGATATTGAAAAACCTATATCGAATAACTGATATTGCAAAACCGATATTGAATCCGATATTAGAACCGATATTGAAAAACCGATATTGAAATACCGATATTGAAAAACCTATATGGAAAAACTGATATTGCAAAACCGATATTGAATCCGATATTAGAACCGATATTGAAAAACCGATATTCAAAAACCGATATTGGAGAACAAATATTCAAAAACCGATATTGAAAAACGAATATTGAAAAACTGATATTGAAAAACCGATATTGAAAAACCGCTATTGAAAACCGATATTGAAACCGATATTAGAACCGATATTCAAAAACCGATATTGAAAACCAAATATTGAAAAACTGATATTGAAAAACCGGTATTGAAAAACCGATATTGAAAAACCTATATCGAAAAACTGATATTGAAACCGATATTAGAACCGATATTGAAAAACCGATATTGAAAAACCGATATTGAAAAACCGATATTGAAAAACCTATATCGAAAAACTGATATTGAAAAATCGATATTGAAACCGATATTAGAACCGATATTGAAAAACCGATATTGTAAAGCAAATATTGAAAAACTGATATCGAAAAACTGATATTGAAAAACCGATATTGAAAAACCGATATTGAATCCGATAATAGAACCGATATTCAAAAACCGATAATGAAAACCAAATATTGAAAAACTGATATTGAAAAACCGATATTGAAAAACCGATATTGAAAAACAAATATTGAAAAACTGATATCGAAAAACTGATATTGAAAAACCGATATTGAAAAATCGATATTGAAACCGATATTAGAACCGATATTCAAAAACCGATATTGTAAAGCAAATATTGAAAAACTGATATCGAAAAACTGATATTGAAAAACCGATATTGAAAAACCGATATTGTAAAGCAAATATTGAAAAACTGATATCGAAAAACCGATATTCAAAAACCGATATTGAAAACCAAATATTGAAATACTGATATTGAAAAACCGATATTGAAAAACCGATATTGAAAAACCGCTATTGAAAAACCGATATTGAAACCGATATTAGAACCGATATTCAAAAACCGATATTGAAAACCAAATATTGAAAAACTGATATTGAAAAACCGATATTGAAAAACCGATATTGAAAAACCTATATCGAAAAACTGATATTGAAAAATCGATATTGAAACCGATATTAGAACCGATATTGAAAAACCGATATTGTAAAGCAAATATTGAAAAACTGATATCGAAAAACTGATATTGAAAAACCGATATTGAAAAACCGATATTGAATCCGATAATAGAAACGATATTCAAAAACCGATATTGAAAACCAAATATTGAAATACTGATATTGAAAAACCGATATTGAAAAACCGATATTGAAAAACCTATATCGAAAAACTGATATTGAAAAATCGATATTGAAACCGATATTAGAACCGATATTGAAAAACCGATATTGAAAAACAAATATTGAAAAACTGACATCGAAAAACTGATATTGAAAAACCGATATTGAAAAACCGATATTAAATCCGATATTAGAACCGATATTGAAAAACCGATATTGAAAAACCTATATCGAAAAACTGATATTGAAAAATCGATATTGAAACCGATATTAGAACCGATATTGAAAAACCGATATTGAAAAACCGATATTGAAAAACCGATATTGAAAAACCTATATCGAAAAACTGATATTGAAAAATCGATATTGAAACCGATATTAGAACCGATATTGAAAAACCGATATTGTAAAGCAAATATTGAAAAACTGATATCGAAAAACTGATATTGAAAAACCGATATTGAAAAACCGATATTGTAAAGCAAATATTGAAAAACTGATATCGAAAAACTGATATTGAAAAACCGATATTGAAAAACCGATATTGAATCCGATAATAGAACCGATATTCAAAAACCGATATTGAAAACCAAATATTGAAATACTGATATTGAAAAACCGATATTGAAAAACCGATATTGAAAAACCGATATTGAAAAACCGATATTGAAAAACCTATATCGAAAAACTGATATTGAAAAATCGATATTGAAACCGATATTAGAACCGATATTGAAAAACCGATATTGTAAAGCAAATATTGAAAAACTGATATCGAAAAACTGATATTGAAAAACCGATATTGAAAAACCGATATTGAAAAACCGATATTGAAAAACCTATATCGAAAAACTGATATTGAAAAATCGATATTGAAACCGATATTAGAACCGATATTGAAAAACCGATATTGAAAAACCTATATCGAAAAACTGATATTGAAAAATCGATATTGAAACCGATATTAGAACCGATATTGAAAAACCGATATTGAAAAACAAATATTGAAAAACTGATATCGAAAAACTGATATTGAAAAACCGATATTGAAAAATCGATATTGAAACCGATATTAGAACCGATATTCAAAAACCGATATTGTAAAGCAAATATTGAAAAACTGATATCGAAAAACTGATATTGAAAAACCGATATTGAAAAACCGATATTGTAAAGCAAATATTGAAAAACTGATATCGAAAAACTGATATTGAAAAACCGATATTGAAAAACCGATATTGAATCCGATAATAGAACCGATATTCAAAAACCGATATTGAAAACCAAATATTGAAATACTGATATTGAAAAACCGATATTGAAAAACCGATATTGAAAAACCGATATTGAAAAACCGATATTGAAAAACCTATATCGAAAAACTGATATTGAAAAATCGATATTGAAACCGATATTAGAACCGATATTGAAAAACCGATATTGTAAAGCAAATATTGAAAAACTGATATCGAAAAACTGATACTGAAAAACCGATATTGAAAAACCGATATTGAAAAACCGATATTGAAAAACCTATATCGAAAAACTGATATTGAAAAATCGATATTGAAACCGATATTAGAACCGATATTGAAAAACCGATATTGAAAAACCTATATCGAAAAACTGATATTGAAAAATCGATATTGAAACCGATATTAGAACCGATATTGAAAAACCGATATTGAAAAACAAATATTGAAAAACTGATATCGAAAAACTGATATTGAAAAACCGATATTGAAAAACCGATATTGAAAAACCTATATTGAAAAACCGATATTGAAAAACCGATATTGAAGAACCGATATTGAAAAACCTATATCGAATAACTGATATTGCAAAACCGATATTGAAAAAACGATATTGAATCCGATATTAGAACCGATATTGAAAAACAAATATTGCAAAACCGATATTGAAAAACCGATACTGAAACCGATATTAGAACCGATATTGAAAAACCGATATTGAAATACCGATATTGAAAAACCTATATGGAAAAACTGATATTGCAAAACCGATATTGAATCCGATATTAGAACCGATATTGAAAAACCGATATTCAAAAACCGATATTGGAGAACAAATATTCAAAAACCGATATTGAAAAACGAATATTGAAATACTGATATTGAAAAACTGATTTGAATCCGATATTAGAACCGATATTCAAAAACCGATATTGGAGAACAAATATTGAAAAACTGATATTGAAAAACCGATATTGAAAAACCGCTATTGAAAAACCGATATTGAAACCGATATTAGAACCGATATTCAAAAACCGATATTGAAAACCAAATATTGAAAAACTGATATTGAAAAACCGATATTGAAAAACCGATATTGAAAAACCAAATATTGAAAAACTGATATTGAAAAACCGATATTGAAAAACCGATATTGAAAAACCTATATCGAAAAACTGATATTGAAAAATCGATATTGAAACCGATATTAGAACCGATATTGAAAAACCGATATTGTAAAGCAAATATTGAAAAACTGATATCGAAAAACTGATATTGAAAAACCGATATTGAAAAACCGATATTGAATCCGATAATAGAACCGATATTCAAAAACCGATATTGAAAACCAAATATTGAAATACTGATATTGAAAAACCGATATTGAAAAACCGATATTGAAAAACCTATATCGAAAAACTGATATTGAAAAATCGATATTGAAACCGATATTAGAACCGATATTGAAAAACCGATATTGAAAAACAAATATTGAAAAACTGATATCGAAAAACTGATATTGAAAAACCGATATTGAAAAACCGATATTGAAAAACCGATATTAAATCCGATATTAGAACCGATATTCAAAAACCGATATTGGAGAACGAATATTGAAAAACTGATATTGAAAAACCGATATTGAAAAACCGATATTGAAAAACCGATATTGAAAAACAAATATTGAAAAACTGATATCTAAAAACTGATATTGAAAAACCGATATTGAAAAACCGATATTGAATCCGATATTAGAACCGATATTCAAAAACCGATATTGTAGAACAAATATTGAAAAACTGATATCTAAAAACTGATATTGAAAAACCGATATTGAAAAACCGATATTGAATCCGATATTAGAACCGATATTCAAAAACCGATATTGAAAAACAAATATTGAAAAACTGATATCTAAAAACTGATATTGAAAAACCGATATTGAAAAACCGATATTGAATCCGATATTAGAACCGATATTCAAAAACCGATATTGTAGAACAAATATTGAAAAACTGATATTGAAAAACCGATATTGAAAAACCGATATTGAAAAACCGATATTAAATCCGATATTAGAACCGATATTCAAAAACCGATATTGGAGAACGAATATTGAAAAACTGATATTGAAAAACCGATATTGAAAAACCGATATTGAAAAACCGATATTGAAAAACAAATATTGAAAAACTGATATCGAAAAACTGATATTGAGAAACTGATATTGCAAAACCGATATTGAAAAACCGATATTGAAAAACCGATATTGAAAAACCTATATCGAATAACTGATATTGCAAAACCGATATTGAAAAAACGATATTGAATCCGATATTAGAACCGATATTGAAAAACTGATATTGAAAAACCGATATTGAAAAACCGATATTGAAAAACCTATATCGAAAAACTGATATTGAACAATCGATATTGAAACCGATATTAGAACCGATATTGAAAAACCGATATTGAAAAACAAATATTGAAAAACTGATATCGAAAAACTGATATTGAAAAACCGATATTGAAAAACCGATATTGAATCCGATATTAGAACCGATATTTAAAAACCGATATTGGAGAACAAATATTGAAAAACTGATATTGAAAAACCGATATTGAAAAACCGATATTGAAAAACCGATATTGAAAAACCTATATCGAATAACTGATATTGCAAAACCGATATTGAATCCGATATTAGAACCGATATTGAAAAACCGATATTGAAATACCGATATTGAAAAACCTATATGGAAAAACTGATATTGCAAAACCGATATTGAATCCGATATTAGAACCGATATTGAAAAACCGATATTCAAAAACCGATATTGGAGAACAAATATTCAAAAACCGATATTGAAAAACGAATATTGAAAAACTGATATTGAAAAACCGATATTGAAAAACCGCTATTGAAAAACCGATATTGAAACCGATATTAGAACCGATATTCAAAAACCGATATTGAAAACCAAATATTGAAAAACTGATATTGAAAAACCGGTATTGAAAAACCGATATTGAAAAACCTATATCGAAAAACTGATATTGAAACCGATATTAGAACCGATATTGAAAAACCGATATTGAAAAACCGATATTGAAAAACCGATATTGAAAAACCTATATCGAAAAACTGATATTGAAAAATCGATATTGAAACCGATATTAGAACCGATATTGAAAAACCGATATTGTAAAGCAAATATTGAAAAACTGATATCGAAAAACTGATATTGAAAAACCGATATTGAAAAACCGATATTGAATCCGATAATAGAACCGATATTCAAAAACCGATAATGAAAACCAAATATTGAAAAACTGATATTGAAAAACCGATATTGAAAAACCGATATTGAAAAACCTATATCGAAAAACTGATATTGAAAAATCGATATTGAAACCGATATTAGAACCGATATTGAAAAACCGATATTGAAAAACAAATATTGAAAAACTGATATCGAAAAACTGATATTGAAAAACCGATATTGAAAAACCGATATTGAATCCGATATTAGAACCGATATTCAAAAACCGATATTGTAGAACAAATATTGAAAAACTGATATTGAAAAACCGATATTGAAAAACCGATATTGAAAAACCTATATCGAAAAACTGATATTGAAAAATCGATATTGAAACCGATATTAGAACCGATATTGAAAAACCGATATTGAAAAACCTATATCGAAAAACTGATATTGAAAAACCGATATTGTAAAGCAAATATTGAAAAACTGATATCGAAAAACTGATATTGAAAAACCGATATTGAAAAACCGATATTGAATCCGATATTAGAACCGATATTCAATAACCGATATTGTAGAACAAATATTGAAAAACTGATATTGAAAAACCGATATTGAAAAACCGATATTGAAAAACCGATATTGAAAAACCTATATCGAATAACTGATATTGCAAAACCGATATTGAATCCGATATTAGAACCGATATTGAAAAACCGATATTGAAATACCGATATTGAAAAACCTATATGGAAAAACTGATATTGCAAAACGAATATTGAAATACTGATATTGAAAAATCGATATTGAAACCGATATTAGAACCGATATTGAAAAACCGATATTGAAAAACCTATATCGAAAAACTGATATTGAAAAATCGATATTGAAACCGATATTAGAACCGATATTGAAAAACCGATATTGAAAAACCGATATTGAAAAACCGATATTGAAAAACCTATATCGAAAAACTGATATTGAAAAATCGATATTGAAACCGATATTAGAACCGATATTGAAAAACCGATATTGTAAAGCAAATATTGAAAAACTGATATCGAAAAACTGATATTGAAAAACCGATATTGAAAAACCGATATTGTAAAGCAAATATTGAAAAACTGATATCGAAAAACTGATATTGAAAAACCGATATTGAAAAACCGATATTGAATCCGATAATAGAACCGATATTCAAAAACCGATATTGAAAACCAAATATTGAAATACTGATATTGAAAAACCGATATTGAAAAACCGATATTGAAAAACCGATGTTGAAAAACCGATATTGAAAAACCTATATCGAAAAACTGATATTGAAAAATCGATATTGAAACCGATATTAGAACCGATATTGAAAAACCGATATTGTAAAGCAAATATTGAAAAACTGATATCGAAAAACTGATATTGAAAAACCGATATTGAAAAACCGATATTGAAAAACCTATATCGAATAACTGATATTGCAAAACCGATATTGAAAAAACGATATTGAATCCGATATTAGAACCGATATTGAAAAACAAATATTGAAAAACCGATATTGAAAAATCGATATTGAAACCGATATTAGAACCGATATTCAAAAACCGATATTGAAAAACTGATATTGAAAAACCGATATTGAAAAACCGATATTGAAAAACCTATATCGAAAAACTGATATTGAACAATCGATATTGAAACCGATATTAGAACCGATATTGAAAAACCGATATTGAAAACCAAATATTGAAATACTGATATTGAAAAACCGATATTGAAAAACCGATATTGAAAAACCGATATTGAAAAACCGATATTGAAAAACATATATCGAAAAACTGTTATTGAAAAACCGATATTGAATCCGATATTAGAACCGATATTCAAAAACCGATATTGTAGAACAAATATTGAAAAACCGATATTGAAAAACCGATATTGAAAAACCGATATTGAAAAACCTATATCGAATAACTGATATTGCAAAACCGATATTGAATCCGATATTAGAACCGATATTGAAAAACCGATATTGAAATACCGATATTGAAAAACCTATATGGAAAAACTGATATTGCAAAACCGATATTGAATCCGATTTTAGAACCGATATAGAAAAACCGATATTCAAAAACCGATATTGGAGAACAAATATTCAAAAACCGATATTGAAAAACGAATATTGAAATACTGATATTGAAAAACTGATTTGAATCCGATATTAGAACCGATATTCAAAAACCGATATTGGAGAACAAATATTGAAAAACTGATATTGAAAAACCGATATTGAAAAACCGCTATTGAAAAACCGATATTGAAACCGATATTAGAACCGATATTCAAAAACCGATATTGAAAACCAAATATTGAAAAACTGATATTGAAAAACCGATATTGAAAAACCGATATTGAAAAACCTATATCGAAAAGCTGATATTGAAAAATCGATATTGAAACCGATATTAGAACCGATATTGTAAAGCAAATATTGAAAAACTGATATCGAAAAACTGATATTGAAAAACCGATATTGAAAAACCGATATTGAAAAACCGATATTGAAAAACCTATATCGAAAAACTGATATTGAAAAATCGATATTGAAACCGATATTAGAACCGATATTGAAAAACCGATATTGAAAAACCTATATCGAAAAACTGATATTGAAAAATCGATATTGAAACCGATATTAGAACCGATATTGAAAAACCGATATTGAAAAACAAATATTGAAAAACTGATATCGAAAAACTGATATTGAAAAACCGATATTGAAAAACCGATATTGAAAAACCTATATTGAAAAACCGATATTGAAAAACCGATATTGAAGAACCGATATTGAAAAACCTATATCGAATAACTGATATTGCAAAACCGATATTGAAAAAACGATATTGAATCCGATATTAGAACCGATATTGAAAAACAAATATTGCAAAACCGATATTGAAAAACCGATACTGAAACCGATATTAGAACCGATATTGAAAAACCGATATTGAAATACCGATATTGAAAAACCTATATGGAAAAACTGATATTGCAAAACCGATATTGAATCCGATATTAGAACCGATATTGAAAAACCGATATTCAAAAACCGATATTGGAGAACAAATATTCAAAAACCGATATTGAGAAACGAATATTGAAATACTGATATTGAAAAACTGATTTGAATCCGATATTAGAACCGATATTCAAAAACCGATATTGGAGAACAAATATTGAAAAACTGATATTGAAAAACCGATATTGAAAAACCGCTATTGAAAAACCGATATTGAAACCGATATTAGAACCGATATTCAAAAACCGATATTGAAAACCAAATATTGAAAAACTGATATTGAAAAACCGATATTGAAAAACCGATATTGAAAAACCAAATATTGAAAAACTGATATTGAAAAACCGATATTGAAAAACCGATATTGAAAAACCTATATCGAAAAACTGATATTGAAAAATCGATATTGAAACCGATATTAGAACCGATATTGAAAAACCGATATTGTAAAGCAAATATTGAAAAACTGATATCGAAAAACTGATATTGAAAAACCGATATTGAAAAACCGATATTGAATCCGATAATAGAACCGATATTCAAAAACCGATATTGAAAACCAAATATTGAAATACTGATATTGAAAAACCGATATTGAAAAACCGATATTGAAAACCCTATATCGAAAAACTGATATTGAAAAATCGATATTGAAACCGATATTAGAACCGATATTGAAAAACCGATATTGAAAAACAAATATTGAAAAACTGATATCGAAAAACTGATATTGAAAAACCGATATTGAAAAACCGATATTGAAAAACCGATATTAAATCCGATATTAGAACCGATATTCAAAAACCGATATTGGAGAACGAATATTGAAAAACTGATATTGAAAAACCGATATTGAAAAACCGATATTGAAAAACCGATATTGAAAAACAAATATTGAAAAACTGATATCTAAAAACTGATATTGAAAAACCGATATTGAAAAACCGATATTGAATCCGATATTAGAACCGATATTCAAAAACCGATATTGTAGAACAAATATTGAAAAACTGATATCTAAAAACTGATATTGAAAAACCGATATTGAAAAACCGATATTGAATCCGATATTAGAACCGATATTCAAAAACCGATATTGAAAAACAAATATTGAAAAACTGATATCTAAAAACTGATATTGAAAAACCGATATTGAAAAACCGATATTGAATCCGATATTAGAACCGATATTCAAAAACCGATATTGTAGAACAAATATTGAAAAACTGATATTGAAAAACCGATATTGAAAAACCGATATTGAAAAACCGATATTAAATCCGATATTAGAACCGATATTCAAAAACCGATATTGGAGAACGAATATTGAAAAACTGATATTGAAAAACCGATATTGAAAAACCGATATTGAAAAACCGATATTGAAAAACAAATATTGAAAAACTGATATCGAAAAACTGATATTGAGAAACTGATATTGCAAAACCGATATTGAAAAACCGATATTGAAAAACCGATATTGAAAAACCTATATCGAATAACCGATATTGCAAAACCGATATTGAAAAAACGATATTGAATCCGATATTAGAACCGATATTGAAAAACTGATATTGAAAAACCGATATTGAAAAACCGATATTGAAAAACCTATATCGAAAAACTGATATTGAACAATCGATATTGAAACCGATATTAGAACCGATATTGAAAAACCGATATTGAAAAACAAATATTGAAAAACTGATATCGAAAAACTGATATTGAAAAACCGATATTGAAAAACCGATATTGAATCCGATATTAGAACCGATATTTAAAAACCGATATTGGAGAACAAATATTGAAAAACTGATATTGAAAAACCGATATTGAAAAACCGATATTGAAAAACCGATATTGAAAAACCTATATCGAATAACTGATATTGCAAAACCGATATTGAATCCGATATTAGAACCGATATTGAAAAACCGATATTGAAATACCGATATTGAAAAACCTATATGGAAAAACTGATATTGCAAAACCGATATTGAATCCGATATTAGAACCGATATTGAAAAACCGATATTCAAAAACCGATATTGGAGAACAAATATTCAAAAACCGATATTGAAAAACGAATATTGAAAAACTGATATTGAAAAACCGATATTGAAAAACCGCTATTGAAAAACCGATATTGAAACCGATATTAGAACCGATATTCAAAAACCGATATTGAAAACCAAATATTGAAAAACTGATATTGAAAAACCGGTATTGAAAAACCGATATTGAAAAACCTATATCGAAAAACTGATATTGAAACCGATATTAGAACCGATATTGAAAAACCGATATTGAAAAACCGATATTGAAAAACCGATATTGAAAAACCTATATCGAAAAACTGATATTGAAAAATCGATATTGAAACCGATATTAGAACCGATATTGAAAAACCGATATTGTAAAGCAAATATTGAAAAACTGATATCGAAAAACTGATATTGAAAAACCGATATTGAAAAACCGATATTGAATCCGATAATAGAACCGATATTCAAAAACCGATAATGAAAACCAAATATTGAAAAACTGATATTGAAAAACCGATATTGAAAAACCGATATTGAAAAACCTATATCGAAAAACTGATATTGAAAAATCGATATTGAAACCGATATTAGAACCGATATTGAAAAACCGATATTGAAAAACAAATATTGAAAAACTGATATCGAAAAACTGATATTGAAAAACCGATATTGAAAAACCGATATTGAATCCGATATTAGAACCGATATTCAAAAACCGATATTGTAGAACAAATATTGAAAAACTGATATTGAAAAACCGATATTGAAAAACCGATATTGAAAAACCTATATCGATAAACTGATATTGAAAAATCGATATTGAAACCGATATTAGAACCGATATTGAAAAACCGATATTGAAAAACCTATATCGAAAAACTGATATTGAAAAACCGATATTGTAAAGCAAATATTGAAAAACTGATATCGAAAAACTGATATTGAAAAACCGATATTGAAAAACCGATATTGAATCCGATATTAGAACCGATATTCAATAACCGATATTGTAGAACAAATATTGAAAAACTGATATTGAAAAACCGATATTGAAAAACCGATATTGAAAAACCGATATTGAAAAACCTATATCGAATAACTGATATTGCAAAACCGATATTGAATCCGATATTAGAACCGATATTGAAAAACCGATATTGAAATACCGATATTGAAAAACCTATATGGAAAAACTGATATTGCAAAACGAATATTGAAATACTGATATTGAAAAATCGATATTGAAACCGATATTAGAACCGATATTGAAAAACCGATATTGAAAAACCTATATCGAAAAACTGATATTGAAAAATCGATATTGAAACCGATATTAGAACCGATATTGAAAAACCGATATTGAAAAACCGATATTGAAAAACCGATATTGAAACCGATATTAGAACCGATATTCAAAAACCGATATTGTAAAGCAAATATTGAAAAACTGATATCGAAAAACTGATATTGAAAAACCGATATTGAAAAACCGATATTGAAAAACCGATATTGAAAAACCTATATCGAAAAACTGATATTGAAAAATCGATATTGAAACCGATATTAGAACCGATATTGAAAAACCGATATTGAAAAACCTATATCGAAAAACTGATATTGAAAAATCGATATTGAAACCGATATTAGAACCGATATTGAAAAACCGATATTGAAAAACAAATATTGAAAAACTGATATCGAAAAACTGATATTGAAAAACCGATATTGAAAAATCGATATTGAAACCGATATTAGAACCGATATTCAAAAACCGATATTGTAAAGCAAATATTGAAAAACTGATATCGAAAAACTGATATTGAAAAACCGATATTGAAAAACCGATATTGTAAAGCAAATATTGAAAAACTGATATCGAAAAACCGATATTCAAAAACCGATATTGAAAACCAAATATTGAAATACTGATATTGAAAAACCGATATTGAAAAACCGATATTGAAAAACCGCTATTGAAAAACCGATATTGAAACCGATATTAGAACCGATATTCAAAAACCGATATTGAAAACCAAATATTGAAAAACTGATATTGAAAAACCGATATTGAAAAACCGATATTGAAAAACCTATATCGAAAAACTGATATTGAAAAATCGATATTGAAACCGATATTAGAACCGATATTGAAAAACCGATATTGTAAAGCAAATATTGAAAAACTGATATCGAAAAACTGATATTGAAAAACCGATATTGAAAAACCGATATTGAATCCGATAATAGAACCGATATTCAAAAACCGATATTGAAAACCAAATATTGAAATACTGATATTGAAAAACCGATATTGAAAAACCGATATTGAAAAACCTATATCGAAAAAC
>NW_027485103.1:0-55218 GCF_050908995.1 Andrena cerasifolii | reverse complement strand
CTGAAATTTAGTATACCTCTTTCCACTTCATGTTCTCCTGATATATTGGCCAAAATTTGTGAAAATTTTCAGAATGCACAAAATTGGGCTTTGTAACAGGAGAACATGCTGTCGAAAGAGATGGCACAAAGTAACGTCTCCGGAGAGCAAATCAATGAGCGAGAAGTGGCGCAGATGTTTCGAGGCAGTGAATGTTTAACGAAGAGACGCAGTATTTTCGAACGCCTTTTGAATGGCCTCCGCCTCTTATTTGCAACTTTAAGGCGATGCCTTTCAAGCTGAAATTTAGTATACCTCTTTCCACTACATGTTCTCCTGATATATTGGCCAAAATATGGCGAAAATTTTCAGAATGCACAAAATTGGGCTTTGTAACAGGAGAACATGCTGTCGAAACAGATGGCACAAAGTAACGTCTCCAGAGAGCAAGTCAATGAGCGAGAAGTGGCGCAGATGTTTCGAGCCAGTGACTGCTTAACGAAGAGACGCAGAATTTTCGAACACCTCTTGAAAGGAATGCGCCTCTTATTAGCAACTTTAAGGCGATGCCTTTGAAGCTGAAATTTAGTATACCTCTTTCCACTTCATGTTCTTCTGATATATTGGCCATAATCTGGCGAAAATTTTCTAAACGCACAAAATTGCGCTTTGTAACAGGAGAACATGCCGTCGAAAGGGATGGCACAAAGTAACGTCTCCGGAGAGCAAATCAAAGAGCGAGAAGTGGCGCAGATGTTTCGAGACAGTGA
Source organism: Andrena cerasifolii (assembly GCF_050908995.1). Classification (NCBI taxonomy): domain Eukaryota; kingdom Metazoa; phylum Arthropoda; class Insecta; order Hymenoptera; family Andrenidae; genus Andrena; species Andrena cerasifolii. Next base: position 54,469 of record NW_027485103.1, on the reverse strand, counting down.
CTGCTTAACGAAGAGACGCAGAATTTTCGAACGCCTCTTGAAAGGCCTCCGCCTCGTATTGGCAACTTTAAGGCGATGCCTTTGATGCTGAAATTTAGTATACCTCTTTCCACTTCATGTTCTCCTGATGTAATGGCCAAAATCTGCTGAATATTTTCAGAATGCACAAAATTGCGCTTTGAAACAGGAGAACATGCCGTCGAAAGAGATGGCACAAAGTAACGTCTTCGGAGAGCAAATCAATGAGCGAGAAGTGGCATAGATGTATCGAGACAGTGACTGCTTAATGAAGAGACGCAGAATTTTCGAACGCCTCTTGAAAGGAATGCGCCTCTTATTAGCAACTTTAAGGCGATGCCTTTGAAGCTGAAATTTAGTATACCTCTTTCCACTTCATGTTCTTCTGATATATTGGCCATAATCTGGCGAAAATTTCGAGAATGCACAAAATTGTGCTTTGTAACAGGAGAACATGCCGTCGAAAGAGATGGCACAAAGTTACGTGTCCGGAGAACAAATCAAATTGCGAGAAATGGCGCAGATGTTTCGAGACAGTGACTGTTTAACGAAGAGACGCAGAATTTTCGAACGCCTCTTGGAAGGCCTGCGCCTCGTAATGGCAACATTAAGGCGATGCCTTTGAAGCTGAAATTTAGTATACCTCTTTCCACTTCATGTTCTTCTGATATATTGGCCATAATCTGGCGAAAATTTCGAGAATGCACAAAATTGTGCTTTGTAACAGGAGAACATGCCGTCGAAAGAGATGGCACAAAGTTACGTGTCCGGAGAACAAATCAAATTGCGAGAAATGGCGCAGATGTTTCGAGACAGTGACTGCTTAACGAAGAGACGCAGAATTTTCGAACGCCTCTTGAAAGGAATGCGCCTCTTATTAGCAACTTTAAGGCGATGCCTTTGAAGCTGAAATTTAGTATACCTCTTTCCACTTCATGTTCTTCTGATATATTGGCCAAAATCAGGCGAAAATTTCGAGAATGCACAAAAGTGGACTTTATAACAGGAGAACATGCCGTCGAAAGAGATGGCACAAAGTAACGTCTCCGGAGAGCAAATCAAGGAGCGAGAAGTGGCGCAGATGTTTCGAGACAGTGACTGCTTAACGAAGAGACGCAGAATTTTCGAACGCCTCTTGAAAGGAATGCGCCTCTTATTAGCAACTTTAAGGCGATGCCTTTGAAGCTGAAATTTAGTATACCTCTTTCCACTTCATGTTCTTCTGATATAGTGGCCATAATCTGGCGAAAATTTCGAGAATGCACAAAATTGTGCTTTGTAACAGGAGAACATGCCGTCGAAAGAGATGGCACAAAGTAACGTCTCCGGAGAGCAAATCAAGGAGCGAGAAGTGGCGCAGATGTTTCGAGACAGTGACTGTTTAACGAAGAGACGCAGAATTTTCGAACGCCTCTTGAAAGGCCTGCGCGTCTTATTTGCAACTTTAAGCCGATGCTTTTGAAGCTGAAATTTATTATACCTCTTTCCACTTCATGTTCTCCTGATACATTGGCCATAATCTGGCGAAAATTTCGAGAATGCACAAAAGTGGACTTTGTAACAGGAGAACATGCCGTCGAAAGAGGTGGCACAAAGTAACGTCTCCGGAGAGCAAATCAATGAGCGAGAAGTGGCGCAGATGTTTCGAGACAGTGACTGCTTAACGAAGAGACGCAGAATTTTCGAACGCCTCTTGAAAGGAATGCGCCTCTTATTAGCAACTTTAAGGCGATGCCTTTGAAGCTGAAATTTAGTATACCTCTTTCCACTTCATGTTCTTCTGATATAGTGGCCATAATCTGGCGAAAATTTCGAGAATGCACAAAATTGTGCTTTGTAACAGGAGAACATGCCGTCGAAAGAGATGGCACAAAGTAACGTCTCCGGAGAGCAAATCAAGGAGCGAGAAGTGGCGCAGATGTTTCGAGACAGTGACTGTTTAACGAAGAGACGCAGAATTTTCGAACGCCTCTTGAAAGGCCTGCGCGTCTTATTTGCAACTTTAAGGCGATGCCTTTGAAGCTGAAATTTAGTATACCTCTTTCCACTTCATGTTCTCCTGATATATTGGCCAAAATTTGGCGAAAATTTTCAGAATGCACAAAATTGGGCTTTGTAACAGGAGAACATGCTGTCGAAAGAGATGGCACAAAGTAACGTCTCCGGAGAGCAAATCAATGAGCGAGAAGTGGCGCAGATGTTTCGAGACAGTGACTGCTTAACGAAGAGACGCAGAATTTTCGAACGCCTCTTGAAAGGAATGCGCCTCTTATTAGCAACTTTAAGGCGATGCCTTTGAAGCTGAAATTTAGTATACCTCTTTCCACTTCATGTTCTCCTGATATATTGGCCAAAATTTGTGAAAATTTTCAGAATGCACAAAATTGGGCTTTGTAACAGGAGAACATGCTGTCGAAAGAGATGGCACAAAGTAACGTCTCCGGAGAGCAAATCAATGAGCGAGAAGTGGCGCAGATGTTTCGAGGCAGTGAATGTTTAACGAAGAGACGCAGTATTTTCGAACGCCTTTTGAATGGCCTCCGCCTCTTATTTGCAACTTTAAGGCGATGCCTTTCAAGCTGAAATTTAGTATACCTCTTTCCACTACATGTTCTCCTGATATATTGGCCAAAATATGGCGAAAATTTTCAGAATGCACAAAATTGGGCTTTGTAACAGGAGAACATGCTGTCGAAACAGATGGCACAAAGTAACGTCTCCAGAGAGCAAGTCAATGAGCGAGAAGTGGCGCAGATGTTTCGAGCCAGTGACTGCTTAACGAAGAGACGCAGAATTTTCGAACACCTCTTGAAAGGAATGCGCCTCTTATTAGCAACTTTAAGGCGATGCCTTTGAAGCTGAAATTTAGTATACCTCTTTCCACTTCATGTTCTTCTGATATATTGGCCATAATCTGGCGAAAATTTTCTAAACGCACAAAATTGCGCTTTGTAACAGGAGAACATGCCGTCGAAAGGGATGGCACAAAGTAACGTCTCCGGAGAGCAAATCAAAGAGCGAGAAGTGGCGCAGATGTTTCGAGACAGTGACTGCTTAACGAAGAGACGCAGAATTTTCGAACGCCTCTTGAAAGGCCTCCGCCTCGTATTGGCAACTTTAAGGCGATGCCTTTGATGCTGAAATTTAGTATACCTCTTTCCACTTCATGTTCTCCTGATGTAATGGCCAAAATCTGCTGAATATTTTCAGAATGCACAAAATTGCGCTTTGAAACAGGAGAACATGCCGTCGAAAGAGATGGCACAAAGTAACGTCTTCGGAGAGCAAATCAATGAGCGAGAAGTGGCATAGATGTATCGAGACAGTGACTGCTTAATGAAGAGACGCAGAATTTTCGAACGCCTCTTGAAAGGAATGCGCCTCTTATTAGCAACTTTAAGGCGATGCCTTTGAAGCTGAAATTTAGTATACCTCTTTCCACTTCATGTTCTTCTGATATATTGGCCATAATCTGGCGAAAATTTCGAGAATGCACAAAATTGTGCTTTGTAACAGGAGAACATGCCGTCGAAAGAGATGGCACAAAGTTACGTGTCCGGAGAACAAATCAAATTGCGAGAAATGGCGCAGATGTTTCGAGACAGTGACTGTTTAACGAAGAGACGCAGAATTTTCGAACGCCTCTTGGAAGGCCTGCGCCTCGTAATGGCAACATTAAGGCGATGCCTTTGAAGCTGAAATTTAGTATACCTCTTTCCACTTCATGTTCTTCTGATATATTGGCCATAATCTGGCGAAAATTTCGAGAATGCACAAAATTGTGCTTTGTAACAGGAGAACATGCCGTCGAAAGAGATGGCACAAAGTTACGTGTCCGGAGAACAAATCAAATTGCGAGAAATGGCGCAGATGTTTCGAGACAGTGACTGCTTAACGAAGAGACGCAGAATTTTCGAACGCCTCTTGAAAGGAATGCGCCTCTTATTAGCAACTTTAAGGCGATGCCTTTGAAGCTGAAATTTAGTATACCTCTTTCCACTTCATGTTCTTCTGATATATTGGCCAAAATCAGGCGAAAATTTCGAGAATGCACAAAAGTGGACTTTATAACAGGAGAACATGCCGTCGAAAGAGATGGCACAAAGTAACGTCTCCGGAGAGCAAATCAAGGAGCGAGAAGTGGCGCAGATGTTTCGAGACAGTGACTGCTTAACGAAGAGGCGCAGAATTTTCGAACGCCTCTTGAAAGGCCTGCGCGTCTTATTTGCAACTTTAAGGCGATGCCTTTGAAGCTAAAATTTAATATACCTCTTTCCACTTCATGTTCTCATGATACATTGGCCAAAATCTGGCGAAAATTTTCTAAACGCACAAAATTGCGCTTTGTAACAGGAGAACATGCCGTCGAAAGGGATGGCACAAAGTAACGTCTCCGGAGAGCAAATCAAAGAGCGAGAAGTGGCGCAGATGTTTCGAGACAGTGACTGCTTAACGAAGAGACGCAGAATTTTCGAACGCCTCTTGAAAGGCCTCCGCCTCGTATTGGCAACTTTAAGGCGATGCCTTTGAAGCTGAAATTTAGTATACCTCTTTCCACTTCATGTTCTCCTGATGTATTGGCCAAAATCTGCTGAATATTTTCAGAATGCACAAAATTGCGCTTTGAAACAGGAGAACATGCCGTCGAAAGAGATGGCACAAAGTAACGTCTTCGGAGAGCAAATCAATGAGCGAGAAGTGGCACAGATGTTTCGAGACAGTGACTGCTTAATGAAGAGACGCAGAATTTTCGAACGCCTCTTGAAAGGAATGCGCCTCTTATTAGCAACTTTAAGGCGATGCCTTTGAAGCTGAAATTTAGTATACCTCTTTCCACTTCATGTTCTTCTGATATATTGGCCATAATCTGGCGAAAATTTCGAGAATGCACAAAATTGTGCATTGTAACAGGAGAACATGCCGTCGAAAGAGATGGCACAAAGTCACGTGTCCGGAGAACAAATCAAATTGCGAGAAATGGCGCAGATGTTTCGAGACAGTGACTGTTTAACGAAGAGACGCAGAATTTTCGAACGCCTCTTGGAAGGCCTGCGCCTCGTAATGGCAACTTTAAGGCGATGCCTTTGAAGCTGAAATTTAGTATACCTCTTTCCACTTCATGTTCTCCTGATATATTGGCCAAAATTTGGCGAAAATTTTCAGAATGCACAAAATTGGGCTTTGTAACAGGAGAACATGCCGTCGAAAGAGGTGGCACAAAGTAACGTCTCCGGAGAGCAAATCAATGAGCGAGAAGTGGCGCAGATGTTTCGAGACAGTGACTGCTTAACGAAGAGACGCAGAATTTTCGAACGCCTCTTGAAAGGAATGCGCCTCTTATTAGCAACTTTAAGGCGATGCCTTTGAAGCTGAAATTTAGTATACCTCTTTCCACTTCATGTTCTTCTGATATATTGGCCATAATCTGGCGAAAATTTCGAGAATGCACAAAATTGTGCTTTGTAACAGGAGAACATGCCGTCGAAAGGGATGGCACAAAGTAACGTCTCCGGAGAGCAAATCAATGAGCGAGAAGTGGCGCAGATGTTTCGAGACAGTGACTGCTTAACGAAGAGACGCAGAATTTTCGAACGCCTCTTGAAAGGAATGCGCCTCTTATTAGCAACTTTAAGGCGATGCCTTTGAAGCTGAAATTTAGTATACCTCTTTCCACTTCATGTTCTTCTGATATATTGGCCATAATCTGGCGAAAATTTCGAGAATGCACAAAATTGTGCTTTGTAACAGGAGAACATGCCGTCGAAAGGGATGGCACAAAGTAACGTCTCCGGAGAGCAAATCAAAGAGCGAGAAGTGGCGCAGATGTTTCGAGACAGTGACTGCTTAACGAAGAGACGCAGAATTTTCGAACGCCTCTTGAAAGGCCTGCGCCTCGTATTGGCAACGTTAAGCCGATGCTTTTGAAGCTGAAATTTATTATACCTCTTTCCACTTCATGTTCTCCTGATACATTGGCCATAATCTGGCGAAAATTTCGAGAATGCACAAAATTGTGCTTTGTAACAGGAGAACATGCCGTCGAAAGAGATGGCACAAAGTAACGTCTCCGGAGAGCAAATCAATGAGCGAGAAGTGGCGCAGATGTTTCGAGGCAGTGAATGTTTAACGAAGAAACGCCGTATTTTCGAACGCCTTTTGAATGGCCTCCGCCTCTTATTTGCAACTTTAAGGCGATGCCTTTGAAGCTGAAATTTAGTATACCTCTTTCCACTTCATGTTCTCCTGATGTATTGGCCAAAATCAGGCGAAAATTTCGAGAATGCACAAAAGTGGACTTTGTAACAGGAGAACATGCCGTCGAAAGAGGTGGCACAAAGTAACGTCTCCGGAGAGCAAATCAATGAGCGAGAAGTGGCGCAGATGTTTCGAGACAGTGACTGCTTAACGAAGAGACGCAGAATTTTCGAACGCCTCTTGAAAGGAATGCGCCTCTTATTAGCAACTTTAAGGCGATGCCTTTGAAGCTGAAATTTAGTATACCTCTTTCCACTTCATGTTCTTCTGATATAGTGGCCATAATCTGGCGAAAATTTCGAGAATGCACAAAATTGTGCTTTGTAACAGGAGAACATGCCGTCGAAAGAGATGGCACAAAGTAACGTCTCCGGAGAGCAAATCAAGGAGCGAGAAGTGGCGCAGATGTTTCGAGACAGTGACTGTTTAACGAAGAGACGCAGAATTTTCGAACGCCTCTTGAAAGGCCTGCGCGTCTTATTTGCAACTTTAAGCCGATGCTTTTGAAGCTGAAATTTATTATACCTCTTTCCACTTCATGTTCTCCTGATACATTGGCCATAATCTGGCGAAAATTTCGAGAATGCACAAAAGTGGACTTTGTAACAGGAGAACATGCCGTCGAAAGAGGTGGCACAAAGTAACGTCTCCGGAGAGCAAATCAATGAGCGAGAAGTGGCGCAGATGTTTCGAGACAGTGACTGCTTAACGAAGAGACGCAGAATTTTCGAACGCCTCTTGAAAGGAATGCGCCTCTTATTAGCAACTTTAAGGCGATGCCTTTGAAGCTGAAATTTAGTATACCTCTTTCCACTTCATGTTCTTCTGATATAGTGGCCATAATCTGGCGAAAATTTCGAGAATGCACAAAATTGTGCTTTGTAACAGGAGAACATGCCGTCGAAAGAGATGGCACAAAGTAACGTCTCCGGAGAGCAAATCAAGGAGCGAGAAGTGGCGCAGATGTTTCGAGACAGTGACTGTTTAACGAAGAGACGCAGAATTTTCGAACGCCTCTTGAAAGGCCTGCGCGTCTTATTTGCAACTTTAAGGCGATGCCTTTGAAGCTGAAATTTAGTATACCTCTTTCCACTTCATGTTCTCCTGATATATTGGCCAAAATTTGGCGAAAATTTTCAGAATGCACAAAATTGGGCTTTGTAACAGGAGAACATGCTGTCGAAAGAGATGGCACAAAGTAACGTCTCCGGAGAGCAAATCAATGAGCGAGAAGTGGCGCAGATGTTTCGAGACAGTGACTGCTTAACGAAGAGACGCAGAATTTTCGAACGCCTCTTGAAAGGAATGCGCCTCTTATTAGCAACTTTAAGGCGATGCCTTTGAAGCTGAAATTTAGTATACCTCTTTCCACTTCATGTTCTCCTGATATATTGGCCAAAATTTGGCGAAAATTTTCAGAATGCACAAAATTGGGCTTTGTAACAGGAGAACATGCTGTCGAAAGAGATGGCACAAAGTAACGTCTCCGGAGAGCAAATCAATGAGCGAGAAGTGGCGCAGATGTTTCGAGGCAGTGAATGTTTAACGAAGAGACGCAGTATTTTCGAACGCCTTTTGAATGGCCTCCGCCTCTTATTTGCAACTTTAAGGCGATGCCTTTCAAGCTGAAATTTAGTATACCTCTTTCCACTACATGTTCTCCTGATATATTGGCCAAAATATGGCGAAAATTTTCAGAATGCACAAAATTGGGCTTTGTAACAGGAGAACATGCTGTCGAAACTGATGGCACAAAGTAACGTCTCCAGAGAGCAAGTCAATGAGCGAGAAGTGGCGCAGATGTTTCGAGCCAGTGACTGCTTAACGAAGAGACGCAGAATTTTCGAACACCTCTTGAAAGGAATGCGCCTCTTATTAGCAACTTTAAGGCGATGCCTTTGAAGCTGAAATTTAGTATACCTCTTTCCACTTCATGTTCTTCTGATATATTGGCCATAATCTGGCGAAAATTTTCTAAACGCACAAAATTGCGCTTTGTAACAGGAGAACATGCCGTCGAAAGGGATGGCACAAAGTAACGTCTCCGGAGAGCAAATCAAAGAGCGAGAAGTGGCGCAGATGTTTCGAGACAGTGACTGCTTAACGAAGAGACGCAGAATTTTCGAACGCCTCTTGAAAGGCCTCCGCCTCGTATTGGCAACTTTAAGGCGATGCCTTTGATGCTGAAATTTAGTATACCTCTTTCCACTTCATGTTCTCCTGATGTAATGGCCAAAATCTGCTGAATATTTTCAGAATGCACAAAATTGCGCTTTGAAACAGGAGAACATGCCGTCGAAAGAGATGGCACAAAGTAACGTCTTCGGAGAGCAAATCAATGAGCGAGAAGTGGCATAGATGTATCGAGACAGTGACTGCTTAATGAAGAGACGCAGAATTTTCGAACGCCTCTTGAAAGGAATGCGCCTCTTATTAGCAACTTTAAGGCGATGCCTTTGAAGCTGAAATTTAGTATACCTCTTTCCACTTCATGTTCTTCTGATATATTGGCCATAATCTGGCGAAAATTTCGAGAATGCACAAAATTGTGCTTTGTAACAGGAGAACATGCCGTCGAAAGAGATGGCACAAAGTTACGTGTCCGGAGAACAAATCAAATTGCGAGAAATGGCGCAGATGTTTCGAGACAGTGACTGTTTAACGAAGAGACGCAGAATTTTCGAACGCCTCTTGGAAGGCCTGCGCCTCGTAATGGCAACATTAAGGCGATGCCTTTGAAGCTGAAATTTAGTATACCTCTTTCCACTTCATGTTCTTCTGATATATTGGCCATAATCTGGCGAAAATTTCGAGAATGCACAAAATTGTGCTTTGTAACAGGAGAACATGCCGTCGAAAGAGATGGCACAAAGTTACGTGTCCGGAGAACAAATCAAATTGCGAGAAATGGCGCAGATGTTTCGAGACAGTGACTGCTTAACGAAGAGACGCAGAATTTTCGAACGCCTCTTGAAAGGAATGCGCCTCTTATTAGCAACTTTAAGGCGATGCCTTTGAAGCTGAAATTTAGTATACCTCTTTCCACTTCATGTTCTTCTGATATATTGGCCAAAATCAGGCGAAAATTTCGAGAATGCACAAAAGTGGACTTTATAACAGGAGAACATGCCGTCGAAAGAGATGGCACAAAGTAACGTCTCCGGAGAGCAAATCAAGGAGCGAGAAGTGGCGCAGATGTTTCGAGACAGTGACTGCTTAACGAAGAGGCGCAGAATTTTCGAACGCCTCTTGAAAGGCCTGCGCGTCTTATTTGCAACTTTAAGGCGATGCCTTTGAAGCTAAAATTTAATATACCTCTTTCCACTTCATGTTCTCATGATACATTGGCCAAAATCTGGCGAAAATTTTCTAAACGCACAAAATTGCGCTTTGTAACAGGAGAACATGCCGTCGAAAGGGATGGCACAAAGTAACGTCTCCGGAGAGCAAATCAAAGAGCGAGAAGTGGCGCAGATGTTTCGAGACAGTGACTGCTTAACGAAGAGACGCAGAATTTTCGAACGCCTCTTGAAAGGCCTCCGCCTCGTATTGGCAACTTTAAGGCGATGCCTTTGAAGCTGAAATTTAGTATACCTCTTTCCACTTCATGTTCTCCTGATGTATTGGCCAAAATCTGCTGAATATTTTCAGAATGCACAAAATTGCGCTTTGAAACAGGAGAACATGCCGTCGAAAGAGATGGCACAAAGTAACGTCTTCGGAGAGCAAATCAATGAGCGAGAAGTGGCACAGATGTTTCGAGACAGTGACTGCTTAATGAAGAGACGCAGAATTTTCGAACGCCTCTTGAAAGGAATGCGCCTCTTATTAGCAACTTTAAGGCGATGCCTTTGAAGCTGAAATTTAGTATACCTCTTTCCACTTCATGTTCTTCTGATATATTGGCCATAATCTGGCGAAAATTTCGAGAATGCACAAAATTGTGCATTGTAACAGGAGAACATGCCGTCGAAAGAGATGGCACAAAGTCACGTGTCCGGAGAACAAATCAAATTGCGAGAAATGGCGCAGATGTTTCGAGACAGTGACTGTTAACGAAGAGACGCAGAATTTTCGAACGCCTCTTGGAAGGCCTGCGCCTCGTAATGGCAACTTTAAGGCGATGCCTTTGAAGCTGAAATTTAGTATACCTCTTTCCACTTCATGTTCTCCTGATATATTGGCCAAAATTTGGCGAAAATTTTCAGAATGCACAAAATTGGGCTTTGTAACAGGAGAACATGCTGTCGAAAGAGATGGCACAAAGTAACGTCTCCGGAGAGCAAATCAATGAGCGAGAAGTGGCGCAGATGTTTCGAGGCAGTGACTGCTTAACGAAGAGACGCAGAATTTTCGAAGGCCTCTTGAAAGGAATGCGCCTCTTATTAGCAAATTTAAGGCGATGCCTTTGAAGCTGAAATTTAGTATACCTCTTTCCACTTCATGTTCTCATGATATATTGGCCAAAATCAGGCGAAAATTTCGAGAATGCACAAAAGTGGACTTTATAACAGGAGAACATGCCGTCGAAAGAGATGGCACAAAGTAACGTCTCCGGAGAGCAAATCAAGGAGCGAGAAGTGGCGCAGATGTATCGAGACAGTGACTGTTTAACGAAGAGACGCAGAATTTTCGAACGCCTCTTGAAAGGCCTGCGCGTCTTATTTGCAACTTTAAGGCGATGCCTTTGAAGCTGAAATTTAGTATACCTCTTTCCACTTCATGTTCTCCTGATATATTGGCCAAAATTTGGCGAAAATTTTCAGAATGCACAAAATTGGGCTTTGTAACAGGAGAACATGCTGTCGAAACAGATGGCACAAAGTAACGTCTCCGGAGAGCAAATCAATGAGCGAGAAGTGGCGCAGATGTTTCGAGACAGTGACTGCTTAACGAAGAGACGCAGAATTTTCGAACGCCTCTTGAAAGGAATGCGCCTCTTATTAGCAACTTTAAGGCGATGCCTTTGAAGCTGAAATTTAGTATACCTCTTTCCACTTCATGTTCTCATGATATATTGGCCAAAATCTGGCTAAAATTTTCAGAATGCACAAAATTACGCTTTGTAACAGGAGAACATGCTGTCGAAAGAGATGGCACAAAGTAACGTCTCCGGAGAGCAAATCAATGAGCGAGAAGTGGCGCAGATGTTTCGAGGCAGTGACTGCTTAACGAAGAGACGCAGAATTTTCGAAGGCCTCTTGAAAGGAATGCGCCTCTTATTAGCAAATTTAAGGCGATGCCTTTGAAGCTGAAATTTAGTATACCTCTTTCCACTTCATGTTCTCATGATATATTGGCCAAAATCAGGCGAAAATTTCGAGAATGCACAAATTTGGGCTTTGTAACAGGAGAACATGCTGTCGAAACAAATGGCACAAAGTAACGTCTCCGGAGAGCAAATCAATGAGCGAGAAGTGGCGCAGATGTTTCGAGACAGTGACTGTTTAACGAAGAGACGCAGAATTTTCGAACGCCTCTTGAAAGGCCTGCGCCTCGTAATGGCAACATTAAGGCGATGCCTTTGAAGCTGAAATTTAGTATACCTCTTTCCACTTCATGTTCTCCTGATATATTGGCCAAAATTTGGCGAAAATTTTCAGAATGCACAAAATTGGGCTTTGTAACAGGAGAACATGCTGTCGAAACAGATGGCACAAAGTAACGTCTCCGGAGAGCAAATCAATGAGCGAGAAGTGGCGCAGATGTTTCGAGACAGTGACTGCTTAACGAAGAGACGCAGAATTTTCGAACGCCTCTTGAAAGGAATGCGCCTCTTATTAGCAACTTTAAGGCGATGCCTTTGAAGCTGAAATTTAGTACACCTCTTTCCACTTCATGTTCTTCTGATATATTGGCCATAATCTGGCGAAAATTTCGAGAATGCACAAAATTGTGCTTTGTAACAGGAGAACATGCCGTCGAAAGGGATGGCACAATGTAACGTCTCCGGAGAGCAAATCAAAGAGCGAGAAGTGGCGCAGATGTTTCGAGACAGTGACTGCTTAACGAAGAGACGCAGAATTTTCGAACGCCTCTTGAAAGGAATGCGCCTCTTATTAGCAACTTTAAGGCGATGCCTTTGAAGCTGAAATTTAGTATACCTCTTTCCACTTCATGTTCTTCTGATATATTGGCCATAATCTGGCGAAAATTTCGAGAATGCACAAAATTGTGCTTTGTAACAGGAGAACATGCCGTCGAAAGGGATGGCACAAAGTAACGTCTCCGGAGAGCAAATCAAAGAGCGAGAAGTGGCGCAGATGTTTCGAGACAGTGACTGCTTAACGAAGAGACGCAGAATTTTCGAACGCCTCTTGAAAGGCCTGCGCCTCGTATTGGCAACGTTAAGCCGATGCCTTTGAAGCTGAAATTTATTATACCTCTTTCCACTTCATGTTCTCCTGATACATTGGCCATAATCTGGCGAAAATTTCGAGAATGCACAAAATTGTGCTTTGTAACAGGAGAACATGCCGTCGAAAGAGATGGCACAAAGTAACGTCTCCGGAGAGCAAATCAATGAGCGAGAAGTGGCGCAGATGTTTCGAGGCAGTGAATGTTTAACGAAGAAACGCCGTATTTTCGAACGCCTTTTGAATGGCCTCCGCCTCTTATTTGCAACTTTAAGGCGATGCCTTTGAAGCTGAAATTTAGTATACCTCTTTCCACTTCATGTTCTCCTGATGTATTGGCCAAAATCAGGCGAAAATTTCGAGAATGCACAAAAGTGGACTTTGTAACAGGAGAACATGCCGTCGAAAGAGGTGGCACAAAGTAACGTCTCCGGAGAGCAAATCAATGAGCGAGAAGTGGCGCAGATGTTTCGAGACAGTGACTGCTTAACGAAGAGACGCAGAATTTTCGAACGCCTCTTGAAAGGCCTGCGCCTCGTAATGGCAACATTAAGGCGATGCCTTTGAAGCTGAAATTTAGTATACCTCTTTCCACTTCATGTTCTCATGATATATTGGCCAAAATCTGGCTAAAATTTTCAGAATGCACAAAATTACGCTTTGTAACAGGAGAACATGCCGTCGAAAGAGGTGGCACAAAGTAACGTCTCCGGAGAGCAAATCAATGAGCGAGAAGTGGCGCAGATGTTTCGAGACAGTGACTGCTTAACGAAGAGACGCAGAATTTTCGAACGCCTCTTGAAAGGAATGCGCCTCTTATTAGCAACTTTAAGGCGATGCCTTTGAAGCTGAAATTTAGTATACCTCTTTCCACTTCATGTTCTTCTGATATATTGGCCATAATCTGGCGAAAATTTCGAGAATGCACAAAATTGTGCTTTGTAACAGGAGAACATGCCGTCGAAAGAGATGGCACAAAGTATCGTCTCCGGAGAGCAAATCAATGAGCGAGAAGTGGCGCAGATGTTTCGAGGCAGTGAATGTTTAACGAAGAGACGCAGTATTTTCGAACGCCTTTTGAATGGCCTCCGCCTCTTATTTGCAACTTTAAGGCGATGCCTTTGAAGCTGAAATTTAGTATACCTCTTTCCACTTCATGTTCTCCTGATATATTGGCCAAAATTTGGCGAAAATTTTCAGAATGCACAAAATTGGGCTTTGTAACAGGAGAACATGCTGTCGAAAGAGATGGCACAAAGTAACGTCTCCGGAGAGCAAATCAATGAGCGAGAAGTGGCGCAGATGTTTCGAGGCAGTGACTGCTTAACGAAGAGACGCAGAATTTTCGAAGGCCTCTTGAAAGGAATGCGCCTCTTATTAGCAAATTTAAGGCGATGCCTTTGAAGCTGAAATTTAGTATACCTCTTTCCACTTCATGTTCTCATGATATATTGGCCAAAATCAGGCGAAAATTTCGAGAATGCACAAAAGTGGACTTTATAACAGGAGAACATGCCGTCGAAAGAGATGGCACAAAGTAACGTCTCCGGAGAGCAAATCAAGGAGCGAGAAGTGGCGCAGATGTTTCGAGACAGTGACTGTTTAACGAAGAGACGCAGAATTTTCGAACGCCTCTTGAAAGGCCTGCGCGTCTTATTTGCAACTTTAAGGCGATGCCTTTGAAGCTGAAATTTAGTATACCTCTTTCCACTTCATGTTCTCCTGATATATTGGCCAAAATTTGGCGAAAATTTTCAGAATGCACAAAATTGGGCTTTGTAACAGGAGAACATGCTGTCGAAACAGATGGCACAAAGTAACGTCTCCGGAGAGCAAATCAATGAGCGAGAAGTGGCGCAGATGTTTCGAGACAGTGACTGCTTAACGAAGAGACGCAGAATTTTCGAACGCCTCTTGAAAGGAATGCGCCTCTTATTAGCAACTTTAAGGCGATGCCTTTGAAGCTGAAATTTAGTACACCTCTTTCCACTTCATGTTCTTCTGATATATTGGCCATAATCTGGCGAAAATTTCGAGAATGCACAAAATTGTGCTTTGTAACAGGAGAACATGCCGTCGAAAGGGATGGCACAATGTAACGTCTCCGGAGAGCAAATCAAAGAGCGAGAAGTGGCGCAGATGTTTCGAGACAGTGACTGCTTAACGAAGAGACGCAGAATTTTCGAACGCCTCTTGAAAGGCCTGCGCGTCTTATTTGCAACTTTAAGGCGATGCCTTTGAAACTGAAATTTAGTATACCTCTTTCCACTTCATGTTCTCCTGATATATTGGCCAAAATCTGGCTAAAATTTTCAGAATGCACAAAATTACGCTTTGTAACAGGAGAACATGCCGTCGAAAGAGGTGGCACAAAGTAACGTCTCCGGAGAGCAAATCAATGAGCGAGAAGTGGCGCAGATGTTTCGAGACAGTGACTGCTTAACGAAGAGACGCAGAATTTTCGAACGCCTCTTGAAAGGAATGCGCCTCTTATTAGCAACTTTAAGGCGATGCCTTTGAAGCTGAAATTTAGTATACCTCGTTCCACTTCATGTTCTTCTGATATATTGGCCATAATCTGGCGAAAATTTCGAGAATGCACAAAATTGTGCTTTGTAACAGGAGAACATGCCGTCGAAAGAGATGGCACAAAGTATCGTCTCCGGAGAGCAAATCAATGAGCGAGAAGTGGCGCAGATGTTTCGAGACAGTGACTGCTTAACGAAGAGACGCAGAATTTTCGAACGCCTCTTGAAAGGAATGCGCCTCTTATTAGCAACTTTAAGGCGATGCCTTTGAAGCTGAAATTTAGTACACCTCTTTCCACTTCATGTTCTTCTGATATATTGGCCATAATCTGGCGAAAATTTCGAGAATGCACAA
Organism: Andrena cerasifolii; assembly: GCF_050908995.1. Classification (NCBI taxonomy): domain Eukaryota; kingdom Metazoa; phylum Arthropoda; class Insecta; order Hymenoptera; family Andrenidae; genus Andrena; species Andrena cerasifolii. Next base: position 38,957 of record NW_027485103.1, on the reverse strand, counting down.
AATTGTGCTTTGTAACAGGAGAACATGCCGTCGAAAGGGATGGCACAATGTAACGTCTCCGGAGAGCAAATCAAAGAGCGAGAAGTGGCGCAGATGTTTCGAGACAGTGACTGCTTAACGAAGAGACGCAGAATTTTCGAACGCCTCTTGAAAGGCCTGCGCGTCTTATTTGCAACTTTAAGGCGATGCCTTTGAAACTGAAATTTAGTATACCTCTTTCCACTTCATGTTCTCCTGATATATTGGCCAAAATTTGGCGAAAATTTTCAGAATGCACAAAATTGGGCTTTGTAACAGGAGAACATGCTGTCGAAACAGATGGCACAAAGTAACGTCTCCGGAGAGCAAATCAATGAGCGAGAAGTGGCGCAGATGTTTCGAGACAGTGACTGCTTAACGAAGAGACGCAGAATTTTCGAACGCCTCTTGAAAGGAATGCGCCTCTTATTAGCAACTTTAAGGCGATGCCTTTGAAGCTGAAATTTAGTACACCTCTTTCCACTTCATGTTCTTCTGATATATTGGCCATAATCTGGCGAAAATTTCGAGAATGCACAAAATTGTGCTTTGTAACAGGAGAACATGCCGTCGAAAGGGATGGCACAATGTAACGTCTCCGGAGAGCAAATCAAAGAGCGAGAAGTGGCGCAGATGTTTCGAGACAGTGACTGCTTAACGAAGAGACGCAGAATTTTCGAACGCCTCTTGAAAGGAATGCGTCTCTTATTAGCAACTTTAAGGCGATGCCCTTGAAGCTGAAATTTAGTATACCTCTTTCCACTTCATGTTCTTCTGATATATTGGCCATAATCTGGCGAAAATTTCGAGAATGCACAAAATTGTGCTTTGTAACAGGAGAACATGCCGTCGAAAGGGATGGCACAAAGTAACGTCTCCGGAGAGCAAATCAAAGAGCGAGAAGTGGCGCAGATGTTTCGAGACAGTGACTGCTTAACGAAGAGACGCAGAATTTTCGAACGCCTCTTGAAAGGCCTGCGCCTCGTATTGGCAACTTTAAGGCGATGCCTTTGAAGCTGAAATTTAGTATACCTCTTTCCACTTCATGTTCTTCTGATATATTGGCCATAATCTGGCGAAAATTTCGAGAATGCACAAAATTGTGCTTTGTAACAGGAGAACATGCCGTCGAAAGGGATGGCACAAAGTAACGTCTCCGGAGAGCAAGTCAAAGAGCGAGAAGTGGCGCAGATGTTTCGAGACAGTGACTGCTTAACGAAGAGACGCAGAATTTTCGAACGCCTCTTGAAAGGCCTGCGCCTCGTATTGGCAACGTTAAGCCGATGCCTTTGAAGCTGAAATTTATTATACCTCTTTCCACTTCATGTTCTCCTGATACATTGGCTATAATCTGGCGAAAATTTCGAGAATGCACAAAATTGTGCATTGTAACAGGAGAACATGCCGTCGAAAGAGAAGGCACAAAGTAACGTCTCCGGAGAGCAAATCAATGAGCGAGAAGTGGCGCAGATGTTTCGAGGCAGTGAATGTTTAACGAAGAAACGCCGTATTTTCGAACGCCTTTTGAATGGCCTCCGCCTCTTATTTGCAACTTTAAGGCGATGCCTTTGAAGCTGAAATTTGGTATACCTCTTTCCACTTCATGTTCTCCTGATGTATTGGCCAAAATCAGGCGAAAATTTCGAGAACGCACAAAAGTGGACTTTGTAACAGGAGAACATGCCGTCGAAAGTGATGGCACAAAGTAACGTCTTCGGACAGCAAATCAAAGAGCGAGGAGTGGCACAGATATTTCGGGACAGTGATTGTTTAACGAAGAGACGCAGTATTTTCGAATGCCTCTTGAAAGGCCTGCGCCTCTTATTTGCAACTTTAAGGCGATGCCTTTGAAGCTGAAATTTAGTATACCTCTTTCCACTTCATGTTCTCATGATATATTGGCCAAAATCTGGCGAAAATTTTCAGAATGCACAACATTGGGCTTTGTAACAGGAGAACATGCCGCCGAAAGAGATGGCACAAAGTAACATCTCCGGAGAGCAAATCAAAGAGCGAGAAGTGGCGCAGATGTTTCGAGACAGTGACTGTTTAACGAAGAGACGCAGTATTTTCGAATGCCTCTTGAAAGGCCTGCGCCTCTTATTGGCAACTTTAAGGCGATGCATTTGAAGCTGAAATTTAGTATACCTCTTTCCACTTCATGTTCTCATGATACATTGGCCAAAATCTGGCGAAAATTTTCTAAACGCACAAAATTGCGCTTTGTAACAGGAGAACATGCCGTCGAAAGGGATGGCACAAAGTAACGTCTCCGGAGAGCAAATCAAAGAGCGAGAAGTGGCGCAGATGTTTCGAGACAGTGACTGCTTAACGAAGAGACGCAGAATTTTCGAACGCCTCTTGAAAGGCCTGCGCGTCTTATTTGCAACTTTAAGGCGATGCCTTTGAAGCTGAAATTTAGTATACCTCTTTCCACTTCATGTTCTCCTGATATATTGGCCAAAATTTGGCGAAAATTTTCAGAATGCACAAAATTGGGCTTTGTAACAGGAGAACATGCTGTCGAAACAGATGGCACAAAGTAACGTCTCCGGAGAGCAAATCAATGAGCGAGAAGTGGCGCAGATGTTTCGAGACAGTGACTGCTTAACGAAGAGACGCAGAATTTTCGAACGCCTCTTGAAAGGAATGCGCCTCTTATTAGCAACTTTAAGGCGATGCCTTTGAAGCTGAAATTTAGTACACCTCTTTCCACTTCATGTTCTTCTGATATATTGGCCATAATCTGGCGAAAATTTCGAGAATGCACAAAATTGTGCTTTGTAACAGGAGAACATGCCGTCGAAAGGGATGGCACAATGTAACGTCTCCGGAGAGCAAATCAAAGAGCGAGAAGTGGCGCAGATGTTTCGAGACAGTGACTGCTTAACGAAGAGACGCAGAATTTTCGAACGCCTCTTGAAAGGAATGCGTCTCTTATTAGCAACTTTAAGGCGATGCCCTTGAAGCTGAAATTTAGTATACCTCTTTCCACTTCATGTTCTTCTGATATATTGGCCATAATCTGGCGAAAATTTCGAGAATGCACAAAATTGTGCTTTGTAACAGGAGAACATGCCGTCGAAAGAGATGGCACAAAGTATCGTCTCCGGAGAGCAAATCAAAGAGCGAGAAGTGGCGCAGATGTTTCGAGACAGTGACTGCTTAACGAAGAGACGCAGAATTTTCGAACGCCTCTTGAAAGGCCTGCGCCTCGTATTGGCAACTTTAAGGCGATGCCTTTGAAGCTGAAATTTAGTATACCTCTTTCCACTTCATGTTCTTCTGATATATTGGCCATAATCTGGCGAAAATTTCGAGAATGCACAAAATTGTGCTTTGTAACAGGAGAACATGCCGTCGAAAGGGATGGCACAAAGTAACGTCTCCGGAGAGCAAGTCAAAGAGCGAGAAGTGGCGCAGATGTTTCGAGACAGTGACTGCTTAACGAAGAGACGCAGAATTTTCGAACGCCTCTTGAAAGGCCTGCGCCTCGTATTGGCAACGTTAAGCCGATGCCTTTGAAGCTGAAATTTATTATACCCCTTTCCACTTCATGTTCTCCTGATACATTGGCCATAATCTGGCGAAAATTTCGAGAATGCACAAAATTGTGCATTGTAACAGGAGAACATGCCGTCGAAAGAGAAGGCACAAAGTAACGTCTCCGGAGAGCAAATCAATGAGCGAGAAGTGGCGCAGATGTTTCGAGGCAGTGAATGTTTAACGAAGAAACGCCGTATTTTCGAACGCCTTTTGAATGGCCTCCGCCTCTTATTTGCAACTTTAAGGCGATGCCTTTGAAGCTGAAATTTGGTATACCTCTTTCCACTTCATGTTCTCCTGATGTATTGGCCAAAATCAGGCGAAAATTTCGAGAACGCACAAAAGTGGACTTTGTAACAGGAGAACATGCCGTCGAAAGTGATGGCACAAAGTAACGTCTTCGGACAGCAAATCAAAGAGCGAGGAGTGGCACAGATATTTCGGGACAGTGATTGTTTAACGAAGAGACGCAGTATTTTCGAATGCCTCTTGAAAGGCCTGCGCCTCTTATTTGCAACTTTAAGGCGATGCCTTTGAAGCTGAAATTTAGTATACCTCTTTCCACTTCATGTTCTCATGATATATTGGCCAAAATCTGGCGAAAATTTTCAGAATGCACAACATTGGGCTTTGTAACAGGAGAACATGCCGCCGAAAGAGATGGCACAAAGTAACATCTCCGGAGAGCAAATCAAAGAGCGAGAAGTGGCGCAGATGTTTCGAGACAGTGACTGTTTAACGAAGAGACGCAGTATTTTCGAATGCCTCTTGAAAGGCCTGCGCCTCTTATTGGCAACTTTAAGGCGATGCATTTGAAGCTGAAATTTAGTATACCTCTTTCCACTTCATGTTCTCATGATACATTGGCCAAAATCTGGCGAAAATTTTCTAAACGCACAAAATTGCGCTTTGTAACAGGAGAACATGCCGTCGAAAGGGATGGCACAAAGTAACGTCTCCGGAGAGCAAATCAAAGAGCGAGAAGTGGCGCAGATGTTTCGAGACAGTGACTGCTTAACGAAGAGACGCAGAATTTTCGAACGCCTCTTGAAAGGCCTCCGCCTCGTATTGGCAACTTTAAGGCGATGCCTTTGAAGCTGAAATTTAGTATACCTCTTTCCACTTCATGTTCTCCTGATATATTGGCCAAAATTTGGCGAAAATTTTCAGAATGCACAAAATTGGGCTTTGTAACAGGAGAACATGCTGTCGAAAGAGATGGCACAAAGTAACGTCTCCGGAGAGCAAATCAATGAGCGAGAAGTGGCGCAGATGTTTCGAGGCAGTGACTGCTTAACGAAGAGACGCAGAATTTTCGAAGGCCTCTTGAAAGGAATGCGCCTCTTATTAGCAAATTTAAGGCGATGCCTTTGAAGCTGAAATTTAGTATACCTCTTTCCACTTCATGTTCTCATGATATATTGGCCAAAATCAGGCGAAAATTTCGAGAATGCACAAAAGTGGACTTTATAACAGGAGAACATGCCGTCGAAAGAGATGGCACAAAGTAACGTCTCCGGAGAGCAAATCAATGAGCGAGAAGTGGCGCAGATGTTTCGAGACAGTGACTGCTTAACGAAGAGACGCAGAATTTTCGAACGCCTCTTGAAAGGAATGCGCCTCTTATTAGCAACTTTAAGGCGATGCCTTTGAAGCTGAAATTTAGTATACCTCTTTCCACTTCATGTTCTGCTGATATATTGGCGAAAATTTGGCGAAAATTTCCAGAATGCACAAAATTGGGCTTTGTAACAGGAGAACATGCCGTCGAAAGAGATGGCACAAAGTAACATCTCCGGAGAGCAAATCAAAGAGCGATAAGTGGCGCAGATGTTTCGAGACAGTGACTGTTTAACGAAGAGACGCAGAATTTTCGAACACCTCTTGAAAGGCCTGCGCCTCTTATTGGCAACTTTAAGGCGATGCATTTGAAGCTGAAATTTAGTATACCTCTTTCCACTTCATGTTCTCATGATACATTGGCCAAAATCTGGCGAAAATTTTCTAAACGCACAAAATTGCGCTTTGTAACAGGAGAACATGCCGTCGAAAGGGATGGCACAAAGTAACGTCTCCGGAGAGCAAATCAAAGAGCGAGAAGTGGCGCAGATGTTTCGAGACAGTGACTGCTTAACGAAGAGACGCAGAATTTTCGAACGCCTCTTGAAAGGCCTCCGCCTCGTATTGGCAACTTTAAGGCGATGCCTTTGAAGCTGAAATTTAGTATACCTCTTTCCACTTCATGTTCTCCTGATATATTGGCCAAAATTTGGCGAAAATTTTCAGAATGCACAAAATTGGGCTTTGTAACAGGAGAACATGCTGTCGAAAGAGATGGCACAAAGTAACGTCTCCGGAGAGCAAATCAACGAGCGAGAAGTGGCGCAGATGTTTCGAGACAGTGACTGCTTAACGAAGAGACGCAGAATTTTCGAACGCCTCTTGAAAGGCCTCCGCCTCGTATTAGCAACTTTAAGGCGATGCCTTTGAAGCTGAAATTTAGTATACCTCTTTCCACTTCATGTTCTCATGATATATTGGCCAAAATCAGGCGAAAATTTCGAGAATGCACAAAAGTGGACTTTATAACAGGAGAACATGCCGTCGAAAGAGATGGCACAAAGTAACGTCTCCGGAGAGCAAATCAAGGAGCGAGAAGTGGCGCAGATGTATCGAGACAGTGACTGTTTAACGAAGAGACGCAGAATTTTCGAACGCCTCTTGAAAGGCCTGCGCGTCTTATTTGCAACTTTAAGGCGATGCCTTTGAAGCTGAAATTTAGTATACCTCTTTCCACTTCATGTTCTCCTGATATATTGGCCAAAATTTGGCGAAAATTTTCAGAATGCACAAAATTGGGCTTTGTAACAGGAGAACATGCTGTCGAAACAGATGGCACAAAGTAACGTCTCCGGAGAGCAAATCAATGAGCGAGAAGTGGCGCAGATGTTTCGAGACAGTGACTGCTTAACGAAGAGACGCAGAATTTTCGAACGCCTCTTGAAAGGAATGCGCCTCTTATTAGCAACTTTAAGGCGATGCCTTTGAAGCTGAAATTTAGTATACCTCTTTCCACTTCATGTTCTCATGATATATTGGCCAAAATCTGGCTAAAATTTTCAGAATGCACAAAATTACGCTTTGTAACAGGAGAACATGCTGTCGAAAGAGATGGCACAAAGTAACGTCTCCGGAGAGCAAATCAATGAGCGAGAAGTGGCGCAGATGTTTCGAGGCAGTGACTGCTTAACGAAGAGACGCAGAATTTTCGAAGGCCTCTTGAAAGGAATGCGCCTCTTATTAGCAAATTTAAGGCGATGCCTTTGAAGCTGAAATTTAGTATACCTCTTTCCACTTCATGTTCTCATGATATATTGGCCAAAATCAGGCGAAAATTTCGAGAATGCACAAATTTGGGCTTTGTAACAGGAGAACATGCTGTCGAAACAAATGGCACAAAGTAACGTCTCCGGAGAGCAAATCAATGAGCGAGAAGTGGCGCAGATGTTTCGAGACAGTGACTGTTTAACGAAGAGACGCAGAATTTTCGAACGCCTCTTGAAAGGCCTGCGCCTCGTAATGGCAACATTAAGGCGATGCCTTTGAAGCTGAAATTTAGTATACCTCTTTCCACTTCATGTTCTCCTGATATATTGGCCAAAATTTGGCGAAAATTTTCAGAATGCACAAAATTGGGCTTTGTAACAGGAGAACATGCTGTCGAAAGAGATGGCACAAAGTAACGTCTCCGGAGAGCAAATCAATGAGCGAGAAGTGGCGCAGATGTTTCGAGGCAGTGACTGCTTAACGAAGAGACGCAGAATTTTCGAAGGCCTCTTGAAAGGAATGCGCCTCTTATTAGCAAATTTAAGGCGATGCCTTTGAAGCTGAAATTTAGTATACCTCTTTCCACTTCATGTTCTCATGATATATTGGCCAAAATCAGGCGAAAATTTCGAGAATGCACAAAAGTGGACTTTATAACAGGAGAACATGCCGTCGAAAGAGATGGCACAAAGTAACGTCTCCGGAGAGCAAATCAAGGAGCGAGAAGTGGCGCAGATGTTTCGAGACAGTGACTGTTTAACGAAGAGACGCAGAATTTTCGAACGCCTCTTGAAAGGCCTGCGCGTCTTATTTGCAACTTTAAGGCGATGCCTTTGAAGCTGAAATTTAGTATACCTCTTTCCACTTCATGTTCTTCTGATATATTGGCCATAATCTGGCGAAAATTTCGAGAATGCACAAAATTGTGCTTTGTAACAGGAGAACATGCCGTCGAAAGGGATGGCACAAAGTAACGTCTCCGGAGAGCAAATCAAAGAGCGAGAAGTGGCGCAGATGTTTCGAGACAGTGACTGCTTAACGAAGAGACGCAGAATTTTCGAACGCCTCTTGAAAGGCCTGCGCCTCGTATTGGCAACGTTAAGCCGATGCCTTTGAAGCTGAAATTTATTATACCTCTTTCCACTTCATGTTCTCCTGATACATTGGCCATAATCTGGCGAAAATTTCGAGAATGCACAAAATTGTGCTTTGTAACAGGAGAACATGCCGTCGAAAGAGATGGCACAAAGTAACGTCTCCGGAGAGCAAATCAAGGAGCGAGAAGTGGCGCAGATGTTTCGAGACAGTGACTGTTTCACGAAGAGACGCAGAATTTTCGAACGCCTCTTGAAATGCCTGCGCGTCTTATTTGCAACTTTAAGGCGATGCCTTTGAAGCTGAAATTTAGTATACCTCTTTCCACTTCATGTTCTCCTGATGTATTGGCCAAAATCAGGCGAAAATTTCGAGAATGCACAAAAGTGGACTTTGTAACAGGAGAACATGCCGTCGAAAGAGGTGGCACAAAGTAACGTCTCCGGAGAGCAAATCAATGAGCGAGAAGTGGCGCAGATGTTTCGAGACAGTGACTGCTTAACGAAGAGACGCAGAATTTTCGAACGCCTCTTGAAAGGCCTGCGCCTCGTAATGGCAACATTAAGGCGATGCCTTTGAAGCTGAAATTTAGTATACCTCTTTCCACTTCATGTTCTCATGATATATTGGCCAAAATCTGGCTAAAATTTTCAGAATGCACAAAATTACGCTTTGTAACAGGAGAACATGCCGTCGAAAGAGGTGGCACAAAGTAACGTCTCCGGAGAGCAAATCAATGAGCGAGAAGTGGCGCAGATGTTTCGAGGCAGTGACTGCTTAACGAAGAGACGCAGAATTTTCGAAGGCCTCTTGAAAGGAATGCGCCTCTTATTAGCAAATTTAAGGCGATGCCTTTGAAGCTGAAATTTAGTATACCTCTTTCCACTTCATGTTCTCATGATATATTGGCCAAAATCAGGCGAAAATTTCGAGAATGCACAAAAGTGGACTTTATAACAGGAGAACATGCCGTCGAAAGAGATGGCACAAAGTAACGTCTCCGGAGAGCAAATCAAGGAGCGAGAAGTGGCGCAGATGTTTCGAGACAGTGACTGTTTAACGAAGAGACGCAGAATTTTCGAACGCCTCTTGAAAGGCCTGCGCGTCTTATTTGCAACTTTAAGGCGATGCCTTTGAAGCTGAAATTTAGTATACCTCTTTCCACTTCATGTTCTCCTGATATATTGGCCAAAATCTGGCTAAAATTTTCAGAATGCACAAAATTACGCTTTGTAACAGGAGAACATGCCGTCGAAAGAGGTGGCACAAAGTAACGTCTCCGGAGAGCAAATCAATGAGCGAGAAGTGGCGCAGATGTTTCGAGACAGTGACTGCTTAACGAAGAGACGCAGAATTTTCGAACGCCTCTTGAAAGGAATGCGCCTCTTATTAGCAACTTTAAGCCGATGCCTTTGAAGCTGAAATTTAGTATACCTCTTTCCACTTCATGTTCTTCTGATATATTGGCCATAATCTGGCGAAAATTTCGAGAATGCACAAAATTGTGCTTTGTAACAGGAGAACATGCCGTCGAAAGAGATGGCACAAAGTATCGTCTCCGGAGAGCAAATCAATGAGCGAGAAGTGGCGCAGATGTTTCGAGGCAGTGAATGTTTAACGAAGAGACGCAGTATTTTCGAACGCCTTATGAATGGCCTCCGCCTCTTATTTGCAACTTTAAGGCGATGCCTTTGAAGCTGAAATTTAGTATACCTCTTTCCACTTCATGTTCTCCTGATATATTGGCCAAAATTTGGCGAAAATTTTCAGAATGCACAAAATTGGGCTTTGTAACAGGAGAACATGCTGTCGAAAGAGATGGCACAAAGTAACGTCTCCGGAGAGCAAATCAATGAGCGAGAAGTGGCGCAGATGTTTCGAGGCAGTGACTGCTTAACGAAGAGACGCAGAATTTTCGAAGGCCTCTTGAAAGGAATGCGCCTCTTATTAGCAAATTTAAGGCGATGCCTTTGAAGCTGAAATTTAGTATACCTCTTTCCACTTCATGTTCTCATGATATATTGGCCAAAATCAGGCGAAAATTTCGAGAATGCACAAAAGTGGACTTTATAACAGGAGAACATGCCGTCGAAAGAGATGGCACAAAGTAACGTCTCCGGAGAGCAAATCAAGGAGCGAGAAGTGGCGCAGATGTTTCGAGACAGTGACTGTTTAACGAAGAGACGCAGAATTTTCGAACGCCTCTTGAAAGGCCTGCGCGTCTTATTTGCAACTTTAAGGCGATGCCTTTGAAGCTGAAATTTAGTATACCTCTTTCCACTTCATGTTCTCCTGATATAATGGCCAAAATTTGGCGAAAATTTTCAGAATGCACAAAATTGGGCTTTGTAACAGGAGAACATGCTGTCGAAACAGATGGCACAAAGTAACGTCTCCGGAGAGCAAATCAATGAGCGAGAAGTGGCGCAGATGTTTCGAGACAGTGACTGCTTAACGAAGAGACGCAGAATTTTCGAACGCCTCTTGAAAGGAATGCGCCTCTTATTAGCAACTTTAAGGCGATGCCTTTGAAGCTGAAATTTAGTACACCTCTTTCCACTTCATGTTCTTCTGATATATTGGCCATAATCTGGCGAAAATTTCGAGAATGCACAAAATTGTGCTTTGTAACAGGAGAACATGCCGTCGAAAGGGATGGCACAATGTAACGTCTCCGGAGAGCAAATCAAAGAGCGAGAAGTGGCGCAGATGTTTCGAGACAGTGACTGCTTAACGAAGAGACGCAGAATTTTCGAACGCCTCTTGAAAGGAATGCGCCTCTTATTAGCAACTTTAAGGCGATGCCTTGAAGCTGAAATTTAGTATACCTCTTTCCACTTCATGTTCTTCTGATATATTGGCCATATCTGGCGAAAATTTCGAGAATGCACAAATTGTGCTTTGTAACAGGAGAACATGCCGTCGAAAGGGATGGCACAAAGTAACGTCTCCGGAGAGCAAATCAAGAGCGAGAAGTGGCGCAGATGTTTCGAGACAGTGACTGCTTAACGAAGAGACGCAGAATTTTCGAACGCCTCTTGAAAGGCCTGCGCCTCGTATTGGCAACGTTAGCCGATGCTTTTGAAGCTGAAATTTATTATACCTCTTTCCACTTCATGTTCTCCTGATACATTGGCCATAATCTGGCGAAAATTTCGAGAATGCACAAAATTGTGCTTTGTAACAGGAGAACATGCCGTCGAAAGAGATGGCACAAAGTAACGTCTCCGGAGAGCAAATCAATGAGCGAGAAGTGGCGCAGATGTTTCGAGGCAGTGAATGTTTAACGAAGAAACGCCGTATTTTCGAACGCCTTTTGAATGGCCTCCGCCTCTTATTTGCAACTTTAAGGCGATGCCTTTGAAGCTGAAATTTAGTATACCTCTTTCCACTTCATGTTCTCCTGATGTATTGGCCAAAATCAGGCGAAAATTTCGAAGAATGCACAAAAGTGGACTTTGTAACAGGAGAACATGCCGTCGAAAGAGGTGGCACAAAGTAACGTCTCCGGAGAGCAAATCAATGAGCGAGAAGTGGCGCAGATGTTTCGAGACAGTGACTGCTTAACGAAGAGACGCAGAATTTTCGAACGCCTCTTGAAAGGAATGCGCCTCTTATTAGCAACTTTAAGGCGATGCCTTTGAAGCTGAAATTTAGTATACCTCTTTCCACTTCATGTTCTTCTGATATAGTGGCCATAATCTGGCGAAAATTTCGAGAATGCACAAAATTGTGCTTTGTAACAGGAGAACATGCCGTCGAAAGAGATGGCACAAAGTAACGTCTCCGGAGAGCAAATCAAGGAGCGAGAAGTGGCGCAGATGTTTCGAGACAGTGACTGTTTCACGAAGAGACGCAGAATTTTCGAACGCCTCTTGAAATGCCTGCGCGTCTTATTTGCAACTTTAAGGCGATGCCTTTGAAGCTGAAATTTAGTATACCTCTTTCCACTTCATGTTCTCCTGATATATTGGCCAAAATTTGGCGAAAATTTTCAGAATGCACAAAATTGGGCTTTGTAACAGGAGAACATGCTGTCGAAAGAGATGGCACAAAGTAACGTCTCCGGAGAGCAAATCAATGAGCGAGAAGTGGCGCAGATGTTTCGAGACAGTGACTGCTTAACGAAGAGACGCAGAATTTTCGAACGCCTCTTGAAAGGAATGCGCCTCTTATTAGCAACTTTAAGGCGATGCCTTTGAAGCTGAAATTTAGTATACCTCTTTCCACTTCATGTTCTCATGATATATTGGCCAAAATCAGGCGAAAATTTCGAGAATGCACAAAAGTGGACTTTATAACAGGAGAACATGCCGTTGAAAGAGATGGCACAAAGTATCGTCTCCGGAGAGCAAATCAATGAGCGAGAAGTGGCGCAGATGTTTCGAGGCCAGTTGAATGTTTAACGAAGAGACGCAGTATTTTCGAACGCCTTTTGAATGGCCTCCGCCTCTTATTTGCAACTTTAAGGCGATGCCTTTGAAGCTGAAATTTAGTATACCTCTTTCCACTACATGTTCTCCTGATATATTGGCCAAAATATGGCGAAAATTTTCAGAATGCACAAAATTGGGCTTTGTAACAGGAGAACATGCTGTCGAAACAGATGGCACAAAGTAACGTCTCCAGAGAGCAAATCAATGAGCGAGAAGTGGGCGCAGATGTTTCGAGCCAGTGACTGCTTAACGAAGAGACGCAGAATTTTCGAACACCTCTTGAAAGGAATGCGCCTCTTATTAGCAACTTTAAGGCGATGCCTTTGAAGCTGAAATTTAGTATACCTCTTTCCACTTCATGTTCTTCTGATATATTGGCCATAATCTGGCGAAAATTTTCTAAACGCACAAAATTGCGCTTTGTAACAGGAGAACATGCCGTCGAAAGGGATGGCACAAAGTAACGTCTCCGGAGAGCAAATCAAAGAGCGAGAAGTGGCGCAGATATTTCGAGACAGTGACTGCTTAACGAAGAGACGCAGAATTTTCGAACGCCTCTTGAAAGGCCTGCGCCTCGTATTGGCAACGTTAAGCCGATGCTTTTGAAGCTGAAATTTATTATACCTCTTTCCACTTCATGTTCTCCTGATACATTGGCCATAATCTGGCGAAAATTTCGAGAATGCACAAAATTGTGCTTTGTAACAGGAGAACATGCCGTCGAAAGAGATGGCACAAAGTAACGTCTCCGGAGAGCAAATCAATGAGCGAGAAGTGGCGCAGATGTTTCGAGGCAGTGAATGTTTAACGAAGAAACGCCGTATTTTCGAACGCCTTTTGAATGGCCTCCGCCTCTTATTTGCAACTTTAAGGCGATGCCTTTGAAGCTGAAATTTAGTATACCTCTTTCCACTTCATGTTCTCCTGATGTATTGGCCAAAATCAGGCGAAAATTTCGAGAATGCACAAAAGTGGACTTTGTAACAGGAGAACATGCCGTCGAAAGAGGTGGCACAAAGTAACGTCTCCGGAGAGCAAATCAATGAGCGAGAAGTGGCGCAGATGTTTCGAGACAGTGACTGCTTAACGAAGAGACGCAGAATTTTCGAACGCCTCTTGAAAGGAATGCGCCTCTTATTAGCAACTTTAAGGCGATGCCTTTGAAGCTGAAATTTAGTATACCTCTTTCCACTTCATGTTCTTCTGATATAGTGGCCATAATCTGGCGAAAATTTCGAGAATGCACAAAAGTGGACTTTATAACAGGAGAACATGCCGTTGAAAGAGATGGCACAAAGTATCGTCTCCGGAGAGCAAATCAATGAGCGAGAAGTGGCGCAGATGTTTCGAGGCAGTGAATGTTTAACGAAGAGACGCAGTATTTTCGAACGCCTTTTGAATGGCCTCCGCCTCTTATTTGCAACTTTAAGGCGATGCCTTTGAAGCTGAAATTTAGTATACCTCTTTCCACTACATGTTCTCCTGATATATTGGCCAAAATATGGCGAAAATTTTCAGAATGCACAAAATTGGGCTTTGTAACAGGAGAACATGCTGTCGAAACAGATGGCACAAAGTAACGTCTCCAGAGAGCAAATCAATGAGCGAGAAGTGGCGCAGATGTTTCGAGCCAGTGACTGCTTAACGAAGAGACGCAGAATTTTCGAACACCTCTTGAAAGGAATGCGCCTCTTATTAGCAACTTTAAGGCGATGCCTTTGAAGCTGAAATTTAGTATACCTCTTTCCACTTCATGTTCTTCTGATATATTGGCCATAATCTGGCGAAAATTTTCTAAACGCACAAAATTGCGCTTTGTAACAGGAGAACATGCCGTCGAAAGGGATGGCACAAAGTAACGTCTCCGGAGAGCAAATCAAAGAGCGAGAAGTGGCGCAGATGTTTCGAGACAGTGACTGCTTAACGAAGAGACGCAGAATTTTCGAACGCCTCTTGAAAGGCCTCCGCCTCGTATTGGCAACTTTAAGGCGATGCCTTTGAAGCTGAAATTTAGTATACCTCTTTCCACTTCATGTTCTCCTGATGTAATGGCCAAAATCTGCTGAATATTTTCAGAATGCACAAAATTGCGCTTTGAAACAGGAGAACATGCCGTCTAAAGAGATGGCACAAAGTAACGTCTTCGGAGAGCAAATCAATGAGCGAGAAGTGGCATAGATGTATCGAGACAGTGACTGCTTAATGAAGAGACGCAGAATTTTCGAACGCCTCTTGAAAGGAATGCGCCTCTTATTAGCAACTTTAAGGCTATGCCTTTGAAGCTGAAATTTAGTATACCTCTTTCCACTTCATGTTCTTCTGATATATTGGCCATAATCTGGCGAAAATTTCGAGAATGCACAAAATTGTGCTTTGTAACAGGAGAACATGCCGTCGAAAGAGATGGCACAAAGTTACGTGTCCGGAGAACAAATCAAATTGCGAGAAATGGCGCAGATGTTTCGAGGCAGTGACTGTTTAACGAAGAGACGCAGAATTTTCGAACGCCTCTTGGAAGGCCTGCGCCTCGTAATGGCAACATTAAGGCGATGCCTTTGAAGCTGAAATTTAGTATACCTCTTTCCACTTCATGTTCTCCTGATATATTGGCCAAAATCTGGCTAAAATTTTCAGAATGCACAAAATTACGCTTTGTAACAGGAGAACATGCCGTCGAAAGAGGTGGCACAAAGTAACGTCTCCGGAGAGCAAATCAATGAGCGAGAAGTGGCGCAGATGTTTCGAGACAGTGACTGCTTAACGAAGAGACGCAGAATTTTCGAACGCCTCTTCAAAGGAATGCGCCTCTTATTAGCAACTTTAAGGCGATGCCTTTGAAGCTGAAATTTAGTATACCTCTTTCCACTTCATGTTCTTCTGATATATTGGCCAAAATCAGGCGAAAATTTCGAGAATGCACAAAAGTGGACTTTATAACAGGAGAACATGCCGTCGAAAGAGATGGCACAAAGTAACGTCTCCGGAGAGCAAATCAAGGAGCGAGAAGTGGCGCAGATGTTTCGAGACAGTGACTGCTTAACGAAGAGGCGCAGAATTTTCGAACGCCTCTTGAAAGGCCTGCGCGTCTTATTTGCAACTTTAAGGCGATGCCTTTGAAGCTAAAATTTAATATACCTCTTTCCACTTCATGTTCTCATGATACATTGGCCAAAATCTGGCGAAAATTTTCTAAACGCACAAAATTGCGCTTTGTAACAGGAGAACATGCCGTCGAAAGGGATGGCACAAAGTAACGTCTCCGGAGAGCAAATCAAAGAGCGAGAAGTGGCGCAGATGTTTCGAGACAGTGACTGCTTAACGAAGAGACGCAGAATTTTCGAACGCCTCTTGAAAGGCCTCCGCCTCGTATTGGCAACTTTAAGGCGATGCCTTTGAAGCTGAAATTTAGTATACCTCTTTCCACTTCATGTTCTCCTGATGTATTGGCCAAAATCTGCTGAATATTTTCAGAATGCACAAAATTGCGCTTTGAAACAGCAGAACATGCCGTCGAAAGAGATGGCACAAAGTAACGTCTTCGGAGAGCAAATCAATGAGCGAGAAGTGGCACAGATGTTTCGAGACAGTGACTGCTTAATGAAGAGACGCAGAATTTTCGAACGCCTCTTGAAAGGAATGCGCCTCTTATTAGCAACTTTAAGGCGATGCCTTTGAAGCTGAAATTTAGTATACCTCTTTCCACTTAATGTTCTTCTGATATATTGGCCATAATCTGGCGAAAATTTCGAGAATGCACAAAATTGTGCTTTGTAACAGGAGAACATGCCGTCGAAAGAGATGGCACAAAGTTACGTGTCCGGAGAACAAATCAAATTGCGAGAAATGGCGCAGATGTTTCGAGACAGTGACTGTTTAACGAAGAGACGCAGAATTTTCGAACGCCTCTTGGAAGGCCTGCGCCTCGTAATGGCAACATTAAGGCGATGCCTTTGAAGCTGAAATTTAGTATACCTCTTTCCACTTCATGTTCTCCTGATATATTGGCCAAAATCTGGCTAAAATTTTCAGAATGCACAAAATTACGCTTTGTAACAGGAGAACATGCCGTCGAAAGAGGTGGCACAAAGTAACGTCTCCGGAGAGCAAATCAATGAACGAGAAGTGGCGCAGATGTTTCGAGACAGTGACTGCTTAACGAAGAGACGCAGAATTTTCGAACGCCTCTTGAAAGGAATGCGCCTCTTATTAGCAACTTTAAGGCGATGCCTTTGAAGCTGAAATTTAGTATACCTCTTTCCACTTCATGTTCTTCTGATATATTGGCCAAAATCAGGCGAAAATTTCGAGAATGCACAAAAGTGGACTTTATAACAGGAGAACATGCCGTCGAAAGAGATGGCACAAAGTAACGTCTCCGGAGAGCAAATCAAGGAGCGAGAAGTGGCGCAGATGTTTCGAGACAGTGACTGTTTAACGAAGAGACGCAGACTTTTCGAACGCCTCTTGAAAGGCCTGCGCGTCTTATTTGCAACTTTAAGGCGATGCATTTGAAGCTGAAATTTAGTATACCTCTTTCCACTTCATGTTCTCATGATACATTGGCCAAAATCAGGCGAAAATTTTCTAAACGCACAAAATTGCGCTTTGTAACAGGAGAACATGCCGTCGAAAGGGATGGCACAAAGTAACGTCTCCGGAGAGCAAATCAAAGAGCGAGAAGTGGCGCAGATGTTTCGAGACAGTGACTGCTTAACGAAGAGACGCAGAATTTTCGAACGCCTCTTGAAAGGCCTCCGCCTCGTATTGGCAACTTTAAGGCGATGCCTTTGAAGCTGAAATTTAGTATACCTCTTTCCACTTCATGTTCTCCTGATGTAATGGCCAAAATCTGCTGAATATTTTCAGAATGCACAAAATTGCGCTTTGCAACAGGAGAACATGCCGTCGAAAGAGATGGCACAAAGTAACGTCTTCGGAGAGCAAATCAATGAGCGAGAAGTGGCATAGATGTATCGAGACAGTGACTGCTTAATGAAGAGACGCAGAATTTTCGAACGCCTCTTGAAAGGAATGCGCCTCTTATTAGCAACTTTAAGGCGATGCCTTTGAAGCTGAAATTTAGTATACCTCTTTCCACTTCATGTTCTTCTGATATATTGGCCATAATCTGGCGAAAATTTCGAGAATGCACAAAATTGTGCTTTGTAACAGGAGAACATGCCGTCGAAAGAGATGGCACAAAGTTACGTGTCCGGAGAACAAATCAAATTGCGAGAAATGGCGCAGATGTTTCGAGACAGTGACTCTTTAACGAAGAGACGCAGAATTTTCGAACGCCTCTTGGAAGGCCTGCGCCTCGTAATGGCAACATTAAGGCGATGCCTTTGAAGCTGAAATTTAGTATACCTCTTTCCACTTCATGTTCTCCTGATATATTGGCCAAAATCTGGCTAAAATTTTCAGAATGCACAAAATTACGCTTTGTAACAGGAGAACATGCCGTCGAAAGAGGTGGCACAAAGTAACGTCTCCGGAGAGCAAATCAATGAGCGAGAAGTGGCGCAGATGTTTCGAGACAGTGACTGCTTAACGAAGAGACGCAGAATTTTCGAACGCCTCTTGAAAGGAATGCGCCTCTTATTAGCAACTTTAAGGCGATGCCTTTGAAGCTGAAATTTAGTATACCTCTTTCCACTTCATGTTCTTCTGATATATTGGCCAAAATCAGGCGAAAATTTCGAGAATGCACAAAAGTGGACTTTATAACAGGAGAACATGCCGTCGAAAGAGACGGCACAAAGTAACGTCTCCGGAGAGCAAATCAAGGAGCGAGAAGTGGCGCAGATGTTTCGAGACAGTGACTGTTTAACGAAGAGACGCAGAATTTTCGAACGCCTCTTGAAAGGCCTGCGCGTCTTATTTGCAACTTTAAGGCGATGCCTTTGTAGCTAAAATTTAGTATACCTCTTTCCACTTCATGTTCTCATGATACATTGGCCAAAATCTGGCGAAAATTTTCTAAACGCACAAAATTGCGCTTTGTAACAGGAGAACATGCCGTCGAAAGGGATGGCACAAAGTAACGTCTCCGGAGAGCAAATCAAAGAGCGAGAAGTGGCGCAGATGTTTCGAGACAGTGACTGCTTAACGAAGAGACGCAGAATTTTCGAACGCCTCTTGAAAGGCCTCCGCCTCGTATTGGCAACTTTAAGGCGATGCCTTTGAAGCTGAAATTTAGTATACATCTTTCCACTTCATGTTCTCCTTATGTATTGGCCAAAATCTGCTGAATATTTTCAGAATGCACAAAATTGCGCTTTGAAACAGGAGAACATGCCGTCGAAAGAGATGGCACAAAGTAACGTCTTCGGAGAGCAAATCAATGAGCGAGAAGTGGCACAGATGTTTCGAGACAGTGACTGCTTAATGAAGAGACGCAGAATTTTCGAACGCCTCTTGAAAGGAATGCGCCTCTCATTAGCAACTTTAAGGCGATGCCTTTGAAGCTGAAATTTAGTATACCTCTTTCCACTTAATGTTCTTCTGATATATTGGCCATAATCTGGCGAAAATTTCGAGAATGCACAAAATTGTGCTTTGTAACAGGAGAACATGCCGTCGAAAGAGATGGCACAAAGTTACGTGTCCGGAGAACAAATCAAATTGCGAGAAATGGCGCAGATGTTTCGAGACAGTGACTCTTTAACGAAGAGACGCAGAATTTTCGAACGCCTCTTGGAAGGCTTGCGCCTCGTAATGGCAACATTAAGGCGATGCCTTTGAAGCTGAAATTTAGTATACCTCTTTCCACTTCATGTTCTCCTGATATATTGGCCAAAATCTGGCTAAAATTTTCAGAATGCACAAAATTACGCTTTGTAACAGGAGAACATGCCGTCGAAAGAGGTGGCACAAAGTAACGTCTCCGGAGAGCAAATCAATGAGCGAGAAGTGGCGCAGATGTTTCGAGACAGTGACTGCTTAACGAAGAGACGCAGAATTTTCGAACGCCTCTTGAAAGGAATGCGCCTCTTATTAGCAACTTTAAGGCGATGCCTTTGAAGCTGAAATTTAGTATACCTATTTCCACTTCATGTTCTTCTGATATATTGGCCAAAATCAGGCGAAAATTTCGAGAATGCACAAAAGTGGACTTTATAACAGGAGAACATGCCGTCGAACGAGATGGCACAAAGTAACGTCTCCGGAGAGCAAATCAAGGAGCGAGAAGTGGCGCAGATGTTTCGAGGCAGTGAATGTTTAACGAAGAGACGCAGTATTTTCGAACGCCTTTTGAATGGCCTCCGCCTCTTATTTGCAACTTTAAGGCGATGCCTTTGAAGCTGAAATTTAGTATACCTCTTTCCACTACATGTTCTCCTGATATATTGGCCAAAATTTGGCGAAAATTTTCAGAATGCACAAAATTGGGCTTTGTAACAGGAGAACATGCTGTCGAAACAGATGGCACAAAGTAACGTCTCCGGAGAGCAAATCAATGAGCGAGAAGTGGCGCAGATGTTTCGAGACAGTGACTGCTTAACGAAGAGACGCAGAATTTTCGAACGCCTCTTGAAAGGAATGCGCCTCTTATTAGCAACTTTAAGGCGATGCCTTTGAAGCTGAAATTTAGTACACCTCTTTCCACTTCATGTTCTTCTGATATATTGGCCATAATCTGGCGAAAATTTCGAGAATGCACAAAATTGTGCTTTGTAACAGGAGAACATGCCGTCGAAAGGGATGGTACAATGTAACGTCTCCGGAGAGCAAATCAAAGAGCGAGAAGTGGCGCAGATGTTTCGAGACAGTGACTGCTTAACGAAGAGACGCAGAATTTTCGAACGCCTCTTGAAAGGAATGCGCCTCTTATTAGCAACTTTAAGGCGATGCCTTTGAAGCTGAAATTTAGTATACCTCTTTCCACTTCATGTTCTTCTGATATATTGGCCGTAATCTGGCGAAAATTTCGAGAATGCACAAAATTGTGCTTTGTAACAGGAGAACATGCCGTCGAAAGGGATGGCACAAAGTAACGTCTCCGGAGAGCAAATCAAAGAGCGAGAAGTGGCGCAGATGTTTCGAGACAGTGACTGCTTAACGAAGAGACGCAGAATTTTCGAACGCCTCTTGAAAGGCCTGCGCCTCGTATTGGCAACGTTAAGCCGATGCCTTTGAAGCTGAAATTTATTATACCTCTTTCCACTTCATGTTCTCCTGATACATTGGCCATAATCTGGCGAAAATTTCGAGAATGCACAAAATTGTGCTTTGTAACAGGAGAACATGCCGTCGAAAGAGATGGCACAAAGTATCGTCTCCGGAGAGCAAATCAATGAGCGAGAAGTGGCGCAGATGTTTCGAGGCAGTGACTGCTTAACGAAGAGACGCAGAATTTTCGAACGCCTCTTGAAAGGAATGCGCCTCTTATTAGCAACTTTAAGGCGATGCCTTTGAAGCTGAAATTTAGTATACCTCTTTCCACTTCATGTTCTTCTGATATATTGGCCATAATCTGGCGAAAATTTCGAGAATGCACAAAATTGTGCTTTGTAACAGGAGAACATGCCGTCGAAAGGGATGGCACAAAGTATCGTCTCCGGAGAGCAAATCAATGAGCGAGAAGTGGCGCAGATGTTTCGAGGCAGTGAATGTTTAACGAAGAGACGCAGTATTTTCGAACGCCTTTTGAATGGCCTCCGCCTCTTATTTGCAACTTTAAGGCGATGCCTTTGAAGCTGAAATTTAGTATACCTCTTTCCACTTCATGTTCTCCTGATATATTGGCCAAAATTTGGCGAAAATTTTCAGAATGCACAAAATTGGGCTTTGTAACAGGAGAACATGCTGTCGAAAGAGATGGCACAAAGTAACGTCTCCGGAGAGCAAATCAATGAGCGAGAAGTGGCGCAGATGTTTCGAGGCAGTGAATGTTTAACGAAGAGGCGCCGTATTTTCGAACGCCTTTTGAATGGCCTCCGCCTCTTATTTGCAACTTTAAGGCGATGCCTTTGAAGCTGAAATTTAGTATACCTCTTTCCACTTCATGTTCTCCTGATGTATTGGCCAAAATCAGGCGAAAATTTCGAGAATGCACAAAAGTGGACTTTGTAACAGGAGAACATGCCGTCGAAAGTGATGGCACAAAGTAACGTCTATGGAGAGCAAATCAAAGAGCGAGGAGTGGCACAGATATTTCGGGACAGTGATTGTTTAACGAAGAGACGCAGTATTTTCGACTGCCTCTTGAAAGGCCTGCGCCTCTTATTTGCAACTTTAAGGCGATGCCTTTGAAGCTGAAATTTAGTATACCTCTTTCCACTTCATGTTCTCATGATATATTGGCCAAAATCTGGCGAAAATTTTCAGAATGCACAACATTGGGCTTTGTAACAGGAGAACATGCCGTCGAAAGAGATGGCACAAAGTAACATCTCCGGAGAGCAAATCAAAGAGCGAGAAGTGGCGCAGATGTTTCGAGACAGTGACGGTTTAACGAAGAGACGCAGAATTTTCGAACACCTCTTGAAAGGCCTGCGCCTCTTATTGGCAACTTTAAGGCGATGCATTTGAAGCTGAAATTTAGTATACCTCTTTCCACTTCATGTTCTCATGATACATTGGCCAAAATCTGGCGAAAATTTTCTAAACGCACAAAATTGCGCTTTGTAACAGGAGAACATGCCGTCGAAAGGGATGGCACAAAGTAACGTCTCCGGAGAGCAAATCAAAGAGCGAGAAGTGGCGCAGATGTTTCGAGACAGTGACTGCTTAACGAAGAGACGCAGAATTTTCGAACGCCTCTTGAAAGGCCTGCGCCTCTTATTGGCTACTTTAAGGCGATGCATTTGAAGCTGAAATTTAGTATACCTCTTTCCACTTCATGTTCTCATGATACATTGGCCAAAATCTGGCGAAAATTTTCTAAACGCACAAAATTGCGCTTTGTAACAGGAGAACATGCCGTCGAAAGGGATGGCACAAAGTAACGTCTCCGGAGAGCAAATCAAAGAGCGAGAAGTGGCGCAGATGTTTCGAGGCAGTGACTGCTTAACGAAGAGACGCAGAATTTTCGAACGCCCCTTGAAAGGCCTGCGCCTCGTATTGGCAACGTTAAGCCGATGCCTTTGAAGCTGAAATTTATTATACCTCTTTCCACTTCATGTTCTCCTGATACATTGGCCATAATCTGGCGAAAATTTCGAGAATGCACAAAAGTGGACTTTGTAACAGGAGAACATGCCGTCGAAAGTGATGGCACAAAGTAACGTCTTTGGAGAGCAAATCAAAGAGCGAGGAGTGGCACAGATATTTCGGGACAGTGATTGTTTAACGAAGAGACGCAGTATTTTCGAATGCATCTTGAAAGGCCTGCGCCTCTTATTTGCAACTTTAAGGCGATGCCTTTGAAGCTGAAATTTAGTATACCTCTTTCCACTTCATGTTCTCATGATATATTGGCCAAAATCTGGCGAAAATTTTCAGAATGCACAACATTGGGCTTTGTAACAGGAGAACATGCTGTCGAAACAGATGGCACAAAGTAACGTCTCCGGAGAGCAAATCAATGAGCGAGAAGTGGCGCAGATGTTTCGAGGCAGTGACTGCTTAACGAAGAGACGCAGAATTTTCGAACGCCTCTTGAAAGGAATGCGCCTCGTATTGGCAACGTTAAGCCGATGCCTTTGAAGCTGAAATTTAGTATACCTCTTTCCACTTCATGTTCTCCTGATACATTGGCCATAATCTGGCGAAAATTTCGAGAATGCACAAAATTGTGCTTTGTAACAGGAGAACATGCCGTCGAAAGAGATGGCACAAAGTATCGTCTCCGGAGAGCAAATCAATGAGCGAGAAGTGGCGCAGATGTTTCGAGGCAGTGAATGTTTAACGAAGAGACGCAGTATTTTCGAACGCCTTTTGAATGGCCTCCGCCTCTTATTTGCAACTTTAAGGCGATGCCTTTGAAGCTGAAATTTAGTATACCTCTTTCCACTTCATGTTCTCCTGATGTATTGGCCAAAATCAGGCGAAAATTTCGAGAATGCACAAAAGTGGACTTTATAACAGGAGAACATGCCGTCGAAAGAGATGGCACAAAGTAACGTCTCCGGAGAGCAAATCATGGAGCGAGAAGTGGCGCAGATGTTTCGAGACAGTGACTGTTTAACGAAGAGACGCAGAATTTTCGAACGCCTCTTGAAAGGCCTCCGCCTCTTATTTGCAACTTTAAGGCGATGCATTTGAAGCTGAAATTTATTATACCTCTTTCCACTTCATGTTCTCCTGATACATTGGCCATAATCTGGCGAAAATTTCGAGAATGCACAAAATTGTGCTTTGTAACAGGAGAACATGCCGTCGAAAGAGATGGCACAAAGTATCGTCTCCGGAGAGCAAATCAATGAGCGAGAAGTGGCGCAGATGTTTCGAGGCAGTGAATGTTTAACGAAGAGACGCCGTATTTTCGAACGCCTTTTGAATGGCCTCCGCCTCTTATTTGCAACTTTAAGGCGATGCCTTTGAAGCTGAAATTTAGTATACCTCTTTCCACTTCATGTTCTCCTGATGTATTGGCCAAAATCAGGCGAAAATTTCGAGAATGCACAAAAGTGGACTTTGTAACAGGAGAACATCCCGTCGAAAGTGATGGCACAAAGTAACGTCTTTGGAGAGCAAATCAAAGAGCGAGGAGTGGCACAGATATTTCGGGACAGTGACTGTTTAACGAAGAGACGCAGAATTTTCGAACGCCTCTTGAAAGGCCTCCGCCTCTTATTTGCAACTTTAAGGCGATGCCTTTGAAGCTGAAATTTAGTATACCTCTTTCCACTTCATGTTCTCCTGATATATTGGCCAAAATTTGGCGAAAATTTTCAGAATGCACAAAATTGGGCTTTGTAACAGGAGAACATGCTGTCGAAAGAGATGGCACAAAGTAACGTCTCCGGAGAGCAAATCAATGAGCGAGAAGTGGCGCAGATGTTTCGAGGCAGTGACTGCCTAACGAAGAGACGCAGAATTTTCGAACGCCTCTTGAAAGGAATGCGCCTCTTATTAGCAAATTTAAGGCGATGCCTTTGAAGCTGAAATTTAGTATACCTCTTTCCACTTCATGTTCTTCTGATATATTGACCATAATCTGGCGAAAATATCGAGAATGCACAAAATTGTGCTTTGTAACAGGAGAACATGCCGTCGAAAGAGATGGCACAAAGTATCGTCTCCGGAGAGCAAATCAATGAGCGAGAAGTGGCGCAGATGTTTCGAGGCAGTGAATGTTTAACGAAGAGACGCAGTATTTTCGAACGCCTTTTGAATGGCCTCCGCCTCTTATTTGCAAATTTAAGGCGATGCCTTTGAAGCTGAAATTTAGTATACCTCTTTCCACTTCATGTTCTCATGATATATTGGCCAAAATCAGGCGAAAATTTCGAGAATGCACAAAAGTGGACTTTATAACAGGAGAACATGCCGTCGAAAGAGATGGCACAAAGTAACGTCTCCGGAGAGCAAATCAAGGAGCGAGAAGTGGCGCAGATGTTTCGAGACAGTGACTGCTTAACGAAGAGACGCAGAATTTTCGAACGCCTCTTGAAAGGCCTGCGCCTCGTATTGGCAACGTTAAGCCGATGCCTTTGAAGCTGAAATGTATTATACCTCTTTCCACTTCATGTTCCCCTGATACATTGGCCATAATCTGGCGAAAATTTCGAGAATGCACAAAATTGTGCTTTGTAACAGGAGAACATGCCGTCGAAAGAGATGGCACAAAGTATCGTCTCCGGAGAGCAAATCAATGAGCGAGAAGTGGCGCAGATGTTTCGAGGCAGTGAGTGTTTAACGAAGAGACGCAGTATTTTCGAACGCCTTTTGAATGGCCTCCGCCTCTTATTTGCAACTTTAAGGCGATGCCTTTGAAGCTGAAATTTAGTATACCTCTTTCCACTTCATGTTCTCCTGATATATTGGCCAAAATTTGGCGAAAATTTTCAGAATGCACAAAATTGGGCTTTGTAACAGGAGAACATGCTGTCGAAAGAGATGGCACAAAGTAACGTCTCCGGAGAGCAAATCAATGAGCGAGAAGTGGCGCAGATGTTTCGAGGCAGTGAATGTTTAACGAAGAGACGCCGTATTTTCGAACGCCTTTTGAATGGCCTCCGCCTCTTATTTGCAACTTTAAGGCGATGCCTTTGAAGCTGAAATTTAGTATACCTCTTTCCACTTCATGTTCTCCTGATGTATTGGCCAAAATCAGGCGAAAATTTCGAGAATACACAAAAGTGGACTTTGTAACAGGAGAACATGCCGTCGAAAGTGATGGCACAAAGTAACGTCTTCGGAGAGCAAATCAAAGAGCGAGGAGTGGCACAGATATTTCGGGACAGTGATTGTTTAACGAAGAGACGCAGTATTTTCGAATGCCTCTTGAAAGGCCTGCGCCTCTTATTTGCAACTTTAAGGCGATGCCTTTGAAGCTGAAATTTAGTATACCTCTTTCCACTTCATGTTCTCATGATATATTGGCCAAAATCTGGCGAAAATTTTTAGAATGCACAACATTGGGCTTTGTAACAGGAGAACATGCCGTCGAAAGAGATGGCACAAAGTAACATCTCCGGAGAGCAAATCACAGAGCGAGAAGTGGCGCAGATGTTTCGAGACAGTGACTGTTTAACGAAGAGACGCAGAATTTTCGAACACCTCTTGAAAGGCCTGCGCCTCTTATTGGCAACTTTAAGGCGATGCATTTGAAGCTGAAATTTAGTATACCTCTTTCCACTTCATGTTCTCATGATACATTGGCCAAAATCTGGCGAAAATTTTCTAAACGCACAAAATTGCGC
This sequence comes from Andrena cerasifolii, assembly GCF_050908995.1. Classification (NCBI taxonomy): domain Eukaryota; kingdom Metazoa; phylum Arthropoda; class Insecta; order Hymenoptera; family Andrenidae; genus Andrena; species Andrena cerasifolii. Next base: position 12,724 of record NW_027485103.1, on the reverse strand, counting down.
TTTGTAACAGGAGAACATGCCGTCGAAAGAGATGGCACAAAGTTACGTGTCCGGAGAACAAATCAAATTGCGAGAAATGGCGCAGATGTTTCGAGACAGTGACTGTTTAACGAAGAGACGCAGAATTTTCGAACGCCTCTTGAAAGGCCTGCGCCTCGTAATGGCAACATTAAGGCGATGCCTTTGAAGCTGAAATTTAGTATACCTCTTTCCACTTCATGTTCTCATGATATATTGGCCAAAATCTGGCTAAAATTTTCAGAATGCACAAAATTACGCTTTGTAACAGGAGAACATGCCGTCGAAAGAGGTGGCACAAAGTAACGTCTCCGGAGAGCAAATCAATGAGCGAGAAGTGGCGCAGATGTTTCGAGACAGTGACTGCTTAACGAAGAGACGCAGAATTTTCGAACGCCTCTTGAAAGGAATGCGCCTCTTATTAGCAACTTTAAGGCGATGCCTTTGAAGCTGAAATTTAGTATACCTCTTTCCACTTCATGTTCTCATGATATATTGGCCAAAATCAGGCGAAAATTTCGAGAATGCACAAAAGTGGACTTTATAACAGGAGAACATGCCGTCGAAAGAGATGGCACAAAGTAACGTCTCCGGAGAGCAAATCAATGAGCGAGAAGTGGCGCAGATGTTTCGAGGCAGTGACTGCTTAACGAAGAGACGCAGAATTTTCGAAGGCCTCTTGAAAGGAATGCGCCTCTTATTAGCAAATTTAAGGCGATGCCTTTGAAGCTGAAATTTAGTATACCTCTTTCCACTTCATGTTCTTCTGATATATTGACCATAATCTGGCGAAAATATCGAGAATGCACAAAATTGTGCTTTGTAACAGGAGAACATGCCGTCGAAAGAGATGGCACAAAGTATCGTCTCCGGAGAGCAAATCAATGAGCGAGAAGTGGCGCAGATGTTTCGAGGCAGTGAATGTTTAACGAAGAGACGCAGTATTTTCGAACGCCTTTTGAATGGCCTCCGCCTCTTATTTGCAAATTTAAGGCGATGCCTTTGAAGCTGAAATTTAGTATACCTCTTTCCACTTCATGTTCTCATGATATATTGGCCAAAATTTGGCGAAAATTTTCAGAATGCACAAAACTGGGCTTTGTAACAGGAGAACATGCTGCCGAAAGAGATGGCACAAAGTAACGTCTCCGGAGAGCAAATCAATGAGCGAGAAGTGGCGCAGATGTTTCGAGGCAGTGAATGTTTAACGAAGAGACGCCGTATTTTCGAACGCCTTTTGAATGGCCTCCGCCTCTTATTTGCAACTTTAAGGCGATGCCTTTGAAGCTGAAATTTAGTATACCTCTTTCCACTTCATGTTCTCCTGATATATTGGCCAAAATTTGGCGAAAATTTTCAGAATGCACAAAATTGGGCTTTGTAACAGGAGAACATGCTGTCGAAACAGATGGCACAAAGTAACGTCTCCGGAGAGCAAATCAATGAGCGAGAAGTGGCGCAGATGTTTCGAGGCAGTGACTGCTTAACGAAGAGACGCCGTATTTTCGAACGCCTTTTGAATGGCCTCCGCCTCTTATTAGCAACTTTAAGGCGATGCCTTTGAAGCTGAAATTTAGTATACCTCTTTCCACTTCATGTTCTCCTGATATATTGGCCAAAATTTGGCGAAAATTTTCAGAATGCACAAAATTGGGCTTTGTAACAGGAGAACATGCCGTCGAAAGGGATGGCACAATGTAACGTCTCCGGAGAGCAAATCAAAGAGCGAGAAGTGGCGCAGATGTTTCGAGACAGTGACTGCTTAACGAAGAGACGCAGAATTTTCGAACGCCTCTTGAAAGGAATGCGCCTCTTATTAGCAACTTTAAGGCGATGCCTTTGAAGCTGAAATTTAGTATACCTCTTTCCACTTCATGTTCTTCTGATATATTGGCCATAATCTGGCGAAAATTTCGAGAATGCACAAAATTGTGCTTTGTAACAGGAGAACATGCCGTCGAAAGGGATGGCACAAAGTAACGTCTCCGGAGAGCAAATCAAAGAGCGAGAAGTGGCGCAGATGTTTCGAGACAGTGACTGCTTAACGAAGAGACGCAGAATTTTCGAACGCCTCTTGAAAGGCCTGCGTCTCGTATTGGCAACGTTAAGCCGATGCCTTTGAAGCTGAAATTTATTATACCTCTTTCCACTTCATGTTCTCCTGATACATTGGCCATAATCTGGCGAAAATTTCGAGAATGCACAAAATTGTGCTTTGTAACAGGAGAACATGCCGTCGAAAGAGATGGCACAAAGTATCGTCTCCGGAGAGCAAATCAATGAGCGAGAAGTGGCGCAGATGTTTCGAGGCAGTGAATGTTTAACGAAGAGACGCCGTATTTTCGAACGCCTTTTGAATGGCCTCCGCCTCTTATTTGCAACTTTAAGGCGATGCCTTTGAAGCTGAAATTTAGTATACCTCTTTCCACTTCATGTTCTCCTGATGTATTGGCCAAAATCAGGCGAAAATTTCGAGAATGCACAAAAGTGGACTTTGTAACAGGAGAACATCCCGTCGAAAGTGATGGCACAAAGTAACGTCTTTGGAGAGCAAATCAAAGAGCGAGGAGTGGCACAGATATTTCGGGACAGTGATTGTTTAACGAAGAGACGCAGTATTTTCGAATGCCTCTTGAAAGGCCTGCGCCTCTTATTTGCAACTTTAAGGCGATGCCTTTGAAGCTGAAATTTAGTATACCTCTTTCCACTTCATGTTCTCATGATATATTGGCCAAAATCTGGCGAAAATTTTCAGAATGCACAACATTGGGCTTTGTAACAGGAGATCATGCCGTCGAAAGAGATGGCACAAAGTAACATCTCCGGAGAGCAAATCAAAGAGCGAGAAGTGGCGCAGATGTTTCGAGACAGTGACTGTTTAACGAAGAGACACAGAATTTTCGAACACCTCTTGAAAGGCCTGCGCCTCTTATTGGCAACTTTAAGGCGATGCATTTGAAGCTGAAATTTAGTATACCTCTTTCCACTTCATGTTCTCATGATACATTGGCCAAAATCTGGCGAAAATTTTCTAAACGCACAAAATTGCGCTTTGTAACAGGAGAACATGCCGTCGAAAGGGATGGCACAAAGTAACGTCTCCGGAGAGCAAATCAAAGAGCGAGAAGTGGCGCAGATGTTTCGAGACAGTGACTGCTTAACGAAGAGACGCAGAATTTTCGAACGCGTCTTGAAAGGCCTCCGCCTCGTATTGGCAACATTAAGGCGATGCCTTTGAAGCTGAAATTTAGTATACCTCTTTCCACTTCATGTTCTCCTGATGTATTGGCCAAAATCTGCTGAATATTTTCAGAATGCACAAAATTGCGCTTTGAAACAGGAGAACATGCCGTCGAAAGAGGTGGCACAAAGTAACGTCTCCGGAGAGCAAATCAATGAGCGAGAAGTGGCGCAGATGTTTCGAGACAGTGACTGCTTAACGAAGAGACGCAGAATTTTCGAACGCCTCTTGAAAAGAATGCGCCTCTTATTAGCAAATTTAAGGCGATGCCTTTGAAGCTGAAATTTAGTATACCTCTTTCCACTTCATGTTCTCATGATATATTGGCCAAAATCAGGCGAAAATTTCGAGAATGCACAAAATTGTGCTTTGTAACAGAAGAACATGCCGTCGAAAGAGATGGCACAAAGTATCGTCTCCGGAGAGCAAATCAATGAGCGAGAAGTGGCGCAGATGTTTCGAGGCAGTGACTGCTTAACGAAGAGACGCAGAATTTTCGAACGCCTCTTGAAAGGCCTCCGCCTCGTATTGGCAACTTTAAGGCGATGCCTTTGAAGCTGAAATTTAGTATACCTCTTTCCACTTCATGTGCTTCTGATATATTGGCCATAATCTGCTGAATATTTTCAGAATGCACAAAATTGCGCTTTGTAACAGGAGAACATGCCGTCGAAAGAGATGGCACAAAGTATCGTCTCCGGAGAGCAAATCAATGAGCGAGAAGTGGCGCAGATGTTTCGAGGCAGTGAATGTTTAACGAAGAGACGCAGTATTTTCGAACGCCTTTTGAATGGCCTCCGCCTCTTATTTGCAACTTTAAGGCGATGCCTTTGAAGCTGAAATTTATTATACCTCTTTCCACTTCATGTTCTCCTGATATATTGGCCAAAATTTGGCGAAAATTTTCAGAATGCACAAAATTGGGCTTTGTAACAGGAGAACATGCTGTCGAAAGAGATGGCACAAAGTAACGTCTCCGGAGAGCAAATCAATGAGCGAGAAGTGGCGCAGATGTTTCGAGGCAGTGAATGTTTAACGAAGAGACGCCGTATTTTCGAACGCCTTTTGAATGGCCTCCGCCTCTTATTTGCAACTTTAAGGCGATGCCTTTGAAGCTGAAATTTAGTATACCTCTTTCCACTTCATGTTCTCCTGATATATTGGCCAAAATTTGGCGAAAATTTTCAGAATGCACAAAATTGGGCTTTGTAACAGGAGAACATGCTGTCGAAACAGATGGCACAAAGTAACGTCTCCGGAGAGCAAATCAATGAGCGAGAAGTGGCGCAGATGTTTCGAGGCAGTGACTGCTTAACGAAGAGACGCAGAATTTTCGAACGCCTCTTGAAAGGAATGCGCCTCTTATTAGCAACTTTAAGGCGATGCCTTTGAAGCTGAAATTTAGTATACCTCTTTCCACTTCATGTTCTTCTGATATATTGGCCATAATCTGGCGAAAATTTCGAGAATGCACAAAATTGTGATTTGTAACAGGAGAACATGCCGTCGAAAGAGATGGCACAAAGTATCGTCTCCGGAGAGCAAATCAATGAGCGAGAAGTGGCGCAGATATTTCAGGACAGTGATTGTTTAACGAAGAGACACAGAATTTTCGAACACCTCTTGAAAGGCCTGCGCCTCTTATTGGCAACTTTAAGGCGATGCATTTGAAGCTGAAATTTAGTATACCTCTTTCCACTTCATGTTCTCATGATACATTGGCCAAAATCTGGCGAAAATTTTCTAAACGTACAAAATTGCGCTTTGTAACAGGAGAACATGCCGTCGAAAGGGATGGCACAAAGTAACGTCTCCGGAGAGCAAATCAAAGAGCGAGAAGTGGCGCAGATGTTTCGAGACAGTGACTGCTTAACGAAGAGACGCAGAATTTTCGAACGCCTCTTGAAAGGCCTCCGCCTCGTATTGGCAACTTTAAGGCGATGCCTTTGAAGCTGAAATTTAGTATACCTCTTTCCACTTCATGTTCTCCTGATGTATTGGCCAAAATCTGCTGAATATTTTCAGAATGCACAAAATTGCGCTTTGAAACAGGAGAACATGCCGTCGAAAGAGATGGCACAAAGTATCGTCTCCGGAGAGCAAATCAATGAGCGAGAAGTGGCGCAGATGTTTCGAGGCAGTGAATGTTTAACGAAGAGACGCCGTATTTTCGAACGCCTTTTGAATGGCCTCCGCCTCTTATTTGCAACTTTAAGGCGATGTCTTTGAAGCTGAAATTTAGTATACCTCTTTCCACTTCATGTTCTCATGATATATTGGCCAAAATCTGGCTAAAATTTTCAGAATGCACAAAATTACGCTTTGTAACAGGAGAACATGCCGTCGAAAGAGGTGGCACAAAGTAACGTCTCCGGAGAGCAAATCAATGAGCGAGAAGTGGCGCAGATGTTTCGAGACAGTGACTGCTTAACGAAGAGACGCAGAATTTTCGAACGCCTCTTGAAAAGAATGCGCCTCTTATTAGCAACTTTAAGGCGATGCCTTTGAAGCTGAAATTTAGTATACCTCTTTCCACTTCATGTTCTCCTGATATATTGGCCAAAATTTGGCGAAAATTTTCAGAATGCACAAAATTGGGCTTTGTAACAGGAGAACATGCTGTCGAAAGAGATGGCACAAAGTAACGTCTCCGGAGAGCAAATCAATGAGCGAGAAGTGGCGCAGATGTTTCGAGGCATTGACTGCTTAACGAAGAGACGCAGAATTTTCGAAGGCCTCTTGAAAGGAATGCGCCTCTTATTAGCAAATTTAAGGCGATGCCTTTGAAGCTGAAATTTAGTATACCTCTTTCCACTTCATGTTCTCATGATATATTGGCCAAAATCAGGCGAAAATTTCGAGAATGCACAAAATTGTGCTTTGTAACAGAAGAACATGCCGTCGAAAGAGATGGCACAAAGTATCGTCTCCGGAGAGCAAATCAATGAGCGAGAAGTGGCGCAGATGTTTCGAGGCAGTGACTGCTTAACGAAGAGACGCAGAATTTTCGAACGCCTCTTGAAAGGCCTCCGCCTCGTATTGGCAACTTTAAGGCGATGCCTTTGAAGCTGAAATTTAGTATACCTCTTTCCACTTCATGTGCTTCTGATATATTGGCCATAATCTGCTGAATATTTTCAGAATGCACAAAATTGCGCTTTGTAACAGGAGAACATGCCGTCGAAAGAGATGGCACAAAGTATCGTCTCCGGAGAGCAAATCAATGAGCGAGAAGTGGCGCAGATGTTTCGAGGCAGTGAATGTTTAACGAAGAGACGCAGTATTTTCGAACGCCTTTTGAATGGCCTCCGCCTCTTATTTGCAACTTTAAGGCGATGCCTTTGAAGCTGAAATTTATTATACCTCTTTCCACTTCATGTTCTCCTGATATATTGGCCAAAATTTGGCGAAAATTTTCAGAATGCACAAAATTGGGCTTTGTAACAGGAGAACATGCTGTCGAAAGAGATGGCACAAAGTAACGTCTCCGGAGAGCAAATCAATGAGCGAGAAGTGGCGCAGATGTTTCGAGGCAGTGAATGTTTAACGAAGAGACGCCGTATTTTCGAACGCCTTTTGAATGGCCTCCGCCTCTTATTTGCAACTTTAAGGCGATGCCTTTGAAGCTGAAATTTAGTATACCTCTTTCCACTTCATGTTCTCCTGATATATTGGCCAAAATTTGGCGAAAATTTTCAGAATGCACAAAATTGGGCTTTGTAACAGGAGAACATGCTGTCGAAACAGATGGCACAAAGTAACGTCTCCGGAGAGCAAATCAATGAGCGAGAAGTGGCGCAGATGTTTCGAGGCAGTGACTGCTTAACGAAGAGACGCAGAATTTTCGAACGCCTCTTGAAAGGAATGCGCCTCTTATTAGCAACTTTAAGGCGATGCCTTTGAAGCTGAAATTTAGTATACCTCTTTCCACTTCATGTTCTTCTGATATATTGGCCATAATCTGGCGAAAATTTCGAGAATGCACAAAATTGTGATTTGTAACAGGAGAACATGCCGTCGAAAGAGATGGCACAAAGTATCGTCTCCGGAGAGCAAATCAATGAGCGAGAAGTGGCGCAGATATTTCGGGACAGTGATTGTTTAACGAAGAGACACAGAATTTTCGAACACCTCTTGAAAGGCCTGCGCCTCTTATTGGCAACTTTAAGGCGATGCATTTGAAGCTGAAATTTAGTATACCTCTTTCCACTTCATGTTCTCATGATACATTGGCCAAAATCTGGCGAAAATTTTCTAAACGCACAAAATTGCGCTTTGTAACAGGAGAACATGCCGTCGAAAGGGATGGCACAAAGTAACGTCTCCGGAGAGCAAATCAAAGAGCGAGAAGTGGCGCACATGTTTCGAGACAGTGACTGCTTAACGAAGAGACGCAGAATTTTCGAACGCCTCTTGAAAGGCCTCCGCCTCGTATTGGCAACTTTAAGGCGATGCCTTTGAAGCTGAAATTTAGTATACCTCTTTCCACTTCATGTTCATGATATATTGGCCAAAATCAGGCGAAAATTTCGAGAATGCACAAAAGTGGACTTTATAACAGGAGAACATGCCGTCGAAAGAGATGGCACAAAGTAACGTCTCCGGAGAGCAAATCAATGAGCGAGAAGTGGCGCAGATGTTTCGAGGCAGTGAATGTTTAACGAAGAGACGCCGTATTTTCGAACGCCTTTTGAATGGCCTCCGCCTCTTATTTGCAACTTTAAGGCGATGCCTTTGAAGCTGAAATTTAGTATACCTCTTTCCACTTCATGTTCTCCTGATGTAATGGCCAAAATCAGGCGAAAATTTCGAGAATGCACAAAAGTGGACTTTGTAACAGGTGAACATCCCGTCGAAAGTGATGGCACAAAGTAACGTCTTTGGAGAGCAAATCAAAGAGCGAGGAGTGGCACAGATATTTCGGGACAGTGATTGTTTAACGAAGAGACACAGAATTTTCGAACACCTCTTGAAAGGCCTGCGCCTCTTATTGGCAACTTTAAGGCGATGCATTTGAAGCTGAAATTTAGTATACCTCTTTCCACTTCATGTTCTCATGATACATTGGCCAAAATCTGGCGAAAATTTTTCTAAACGCACAAAATTGCGCTTTGTAACAGGAGAACATGCCGTCGAAAGGGATGGCACAAAGTAACGTCTCCGGAGAGCAAATCAAAGAGCGAGAAGTGGCGCAGATGTTTCGAGACAGTGACTGCTTAACGAAGAGACGCAGAATTTTCGAACGCCTCTTGAAAGGCCTCCGCCTCGTATTGGCAACTTTAAGGCGATGCCTTTGAAGCTGAAATTTAGTATACCTCTTTCCACTTCATGTTCTCCTGATGTATTGGCCAAAATCTGCTGAATATTTTCAGAATGCACAAAATTGCGCTTTGAAACAGGAGAACATGCCGTCGAAAGAGATGGCACAAAGTATCGTCTCCGGAGAGCAAATCAATGAGCGAGAAGTGGCGCAGATGTTTCGAGGCAGTGAATGTTTAACGAAGAGACGCCGTATTTTCGAACGCCTTTTGAATGGCCTCCGCCTCTTATTTGCAACTTTAAGGCGATGCCTTTTGAAGCTGAAATTTAGTATACCTCTTTCCACTTCATGTTCTCCTGATGTATTGGCCAAAATCAGGCGAAAATTTCGAGAATGCACAAAAGTGGACTTTGTAACAGGAGAACATCCCGTTGAAAGTGATGGCACAAAGTAACGTCTTTGGAGAGCAAATCAAAGAGCGAGGAGTGGCACAGATATTTCGGGACAGTGATTGTTTAACGAAGAGACGCAGTATTTTCGAATGCCTCTTGAAAGGCCTGCGCCTCTTATTTGCAACTTTAAGGCGATGCCTTTGAAGCTGAAATTTAGTATACCTCTTTCCACTTCATGTTCTCATGATATATTGGCCAAAATCTGGCGAAAATTTTCAGAATGCACAACATTGGGCTTTGTAACAGGAGATCATGCCGTCGAAAGAGATGGCACAAAGTAACATCTCCGGAGAGCAAATCAAAGAGCGAGAAATGGCGCAGATGTTTCGAGACAGTGACTGTTTAAGGAAGAGACACAGAATTTTCGAACACCTCTTGAAAGGCCTGCGCCTCTTATTGGCAACTTTAAGGCGATGCATTTGAAGCTGAAATTTAGTATACCTCTTTCCACTTCATGTTCTCATGATACATTGGCCAAAATCTGGCGAAAATTTTTTAAACGCACAAAATTGCGCTTTGTAACAGGAGAACATGCCGTCGAAAGGGATGGCACAAAGTAACGTCTCCGGAGAGCAAATCAAAGAGCGAGAAGTGGCGCAGATGTTTCGAGACAGTGACTGCTTAACGAAGAGACGCAGAATTTTCGAACGCCTCTTGAAAGGCCTCCGCCTCGTATTGGCAACTTTAAGGCGATGCCTTTGAAGCTGAAATTTAGTATACCTCTTTCCACTTCATGTTCTCCTGATGTATTGGCCAAAATCTGCTGAATATTTTCAGAATGCACAAAATTGCGCTTTGAAACAGGAGAACATGCCGTCGAAAGAGATGGCACAAAGTAACGTCTTCGGAGAGCAAATCAATGAGCGAGAAGTGGCGCAGATGTTTCGAGACAGTGACTGCTTAACGAAGAGACGCAGAATTTTCGAACGCCTCTGAAACGAATGCGCCTCTTATTAGCAACTTTAAGGCGATGCCTTTGAAGCTGAAATTTAGTATACCTCTTTCCACTTCATGTTCTCCTGATATATTGGCCAAAATTTGGCGAAAATTTTCAGAATGCACAAAATTGGGCTTTGTAACAGGAGAACATGCCGTCGAAAGGGATGGCACAATGTAACGTCTCCGGAGAGCAAATCAAAGAGCGAGAAGTGGCGCAGATGTTTCGAGACAGTGACTGCTTAACGAAGAGACGCAGAATTTTCGAACGCCTCTTGAAAGGAATGCGCCTCTTATTAGCAACATTAAGGCGATGCCTTTGAAGCTGAAATTTAGTATACCTCTTTCCACTTCATGTTCTTCTGATATATTGGCCGTAATCTGGCGAAAATTTCGAGATTGCACAAAATTGTGCTTTGTAACAGGAGAACATGCCCTCGAAAGGGATGGCACAATGTAACGTCTCCGGAGAGCAAATCAAAGAGCGAGAAGTGGCGCAGATGTTTCGAGACAGTGACTGCTTAACGAAGAGACGCAGAATTTTCGAACGCCTCTTGAAACGAATGCGCCTCTTATTAGCAACTTTAAGGCGATGCCTTTGAAGCTGAAATTTAGTATACCTCTTTCCACTTCATGTTCTCCTGATATATTGGCCAAAATTTGGCGAAAATTTTCAGAATGCACAAAATTGGGCTTTGTAACAGGAGAACATGCTGTCGAAAGAGATGGCACAAAGTAACGTCTCCGGAGATCAAATCAATGAGCGAGAAGTGGCGCAGATGTTTCGAGGCATTGACTGCTTAACGAAGAGACGCAGAATTTTCGAAGGCCTCTTGAAAGGAATGCGCCTCTTATTAGCAAATTTAAGGCGATGCCTTTGAAGCTGAAATTTAGTATACCTCTTTCCACTTCATGTTCTCATGATATATTGGCCAAAATCAGGCGAAAATTTCGAGAATGCACAAAAGTGGACTTTATAACAGGAGAACATGCCGTCGAAAGAGATGGCACAAAGTAACGTCTCCGGAGAGCAAATCAATGAGCGAGAAGTGGCGCAGATGTTTCGAGGCAGTGACTGCTTAACGAAGAGACGCAGAATTTTCGAACGCCTCTTGAAAGGAATGCGCCTCTTATTAGCAACTTTAAGGCGATGCCTTTGAAGCTGAAATTTAGTATACCTCTTCCACTTCATGTGCTTCTGATATATTGGCCATAATCTGGCGAAAATTTCGAGAATGCACAAAATTGTGCTTTGTAACAGGAGAACATGCCGTCGAAAGGGATGGCACAATGTAACGTCTCCGGAGAGCAAATCAAAGAGCGAGAAGTGGCGCAGATGTTTCGAGACAGTGACTGCTTAACGAAGAGACGCAGAATTTTCGAACGCCTCTTGAAAGGAATGCGCCTCTTATTAGCAACTTTAAGGCGATGCCTTTGAAGCTGAAATTTAGTATACCTCTTTCCACTTCATGTTCTTTCTGATATATTGGCCGTAATCTGGCGAAAATTTCGAGATTGCACAAAATTGTGCTTTGTAACAGGAGAACATGCCCTCGAAAGGGATGGCACAAAGTAACGTCTCCGGAGAGCAAATCAAAGAGCGAGAAGTGGCGCAGATGTTTCGAGACAGTGACTGCTTAACGAAGAGACGCAGAATTTTCGAACGCCTCTTGAAAGGCCTGCGCCTCGTATTGGCAACGTTAAGCCGATGCCTTTGAAGCTGAAATTTATTATACCTCTTTCACTTCATGTTCTCCTGATACATTGGCCATAATCTGGCGAAAATTCGAGAATGCACAAAATTGTGCTTTGTAACAGGAGAACATGCCGTCGAAAGAGATGGCACAAAGTATCGTCTCCCGGAGAGCAAATCAATGAGCGAGAAGTGGCGCAGATGTTTCGAGGCAGTGAATGTTTAACGAAGAGACGCAGTATTTTCGAACGCCTTTTGAATGGCTCCGCCTCTTATTTGCAACTTTAAGGCGATGCCTTTGAAGCTGAAATTTAGTATACCTCTTTCCACTTCATGTTCTCCTGATGTATTGGCCAAAATCAGGCGAAAATTTCGAGAATGCACAAAAGTGGACTTTATAACAGGAGAACATGCCGTCGAAAGAGATGGCACAAAGTAACGTCTCCGGAGAGCAAATCAAGGAGCGAGAAGTGGCGCAGATGTTTCGAGACAGTGACTGTTTAACGAAGAGACGCAGAATTTTCGAACGCCTCTTGAAAGGCCTCCGCCTCTTATTTGCAACTTTAAGGCGATGCCTTTGAAGCTGAAATTTAGTATACCTCTTTCCACTTCATGTTCTCCTGATATATTGGCCAAAATTTGGCGAAAATTTTCAGAATGCACAAAATTGGGCTTTGTAACAGGAGAACATGCTGTCGAAACAGATGGCACAAAGTAACGTCTCCGGAGAGCAAATCAATGAGCGAGAAGTGGCGCAGATGTTTCGATACAGTGACTGCTTAACGAAGAGACGCAGAATTTTCGAACGCCTCTTGAAAGGAATGCGCCTCTTATTAGCAACTTTAAGGCGATGCCTTTGAAGCTGAAATTTAGTATACCTCTTTCCACTTCATGTTCTTCTGATATATTGGCCGTAATCTGGCGAAAATTTCGAGAATGCACAAAATTGTGCTTTGTAACAGGAGAACATGCCGTCGAAAGGGATGGCACAAAGTAACGTCTCCGGAGAGCAAATCAAAGAGCGAGAAGTGGCGCAGATGTTTCGAGACAGTGACTGCTTAACGAAGAGACGCAGAATTTTCGAACGCCTCTTGAAAGGCCTGCGCCTCGTATTGGCAACGTTA